>NW_022589043.1:0-7065 GCF_009834535.1 Camelus ferus | reverse complement strand
AACAGAGGAAAATATCAAATAAATATGAATCTCAAGGGGGATGGGGTACACTCAGTGGCAGAGTGTGTGCTCAGCATGCATAAGGTCCTGATTCAATCTTCAGTAACTCCATTAGAAAAAAATTAAAAGAAAAATGATCAACTTTAAATATTTACATATGTACAAACATCCTCTTTTAAAACTGTGTTTCACAGGATAACCGGGTTAATGAGAAAGGCCTCTTCATGACTGTGATCCTGCTGATATGAGGGAGGAAATTAGAGTATGACCACATGAAATAAATCCCTTATGAAAAATGATCTCAGGTGACAATCATTATTGGCTGCTGTCATCACAAAAAAGAGAGTCAACTGGACATTAGTACTTATGCTAGGAGTACAAAACTTCACATACAAATATTCTTGCCAAAGGTTGAACCTCAATCAGATCAAGCTTTTAGGGGAGGATCAAATCACTTAGCTAAAGCAAATACATAGGATGGAGAAGAAACAAGTCTATCACCACAGGGGAGAATGAAATCAGCCAAAGAGGAAATAGAGAACAGAAACCCTCAGCAATTTCAAGGAAAATGAGAAACAGGAAATTTATAGATTAGAACCCACTTGAGAGATATGCTAGCTGCAATGCCTGGACCTAGTCTGGATCCTGATTTCAACCCCAAAACTACTTAAAAGTGTTTTTTTGTGACAATCAGGGAATTATTTTCTAACCCTAAAAAAAGGAATATTCCAATTGTATTGAAGGAGACCTTGTCATTTCACTAATGAAGGTTAATTATGTAGGATGTGTCTTCAAAATGATCCCTTAGTGGGGAGAGGGGAGGAAGGTGGAGATGAAAGATGCAACAACAGTGACTATGAGTTTATAATCTGGAGCTGGGTGATGATACAGGCAGGCTGGCTGTGCTGTACTCTCTACATTCTGTACGTGTTTGAATCTTTCCATAATATGTGAAACAAACAAAAATACTTCCGTGTTTTAAAACCCTCACTTTGAAGGTTAAGAGGTTTGCCAAGTAGGGGGCACCTGCATGGGGCACTGAGATTAGAAAGAACAGGCACCTGGCTCCAGGCCGACCTGGGGCTACCTTGACCCTCCTTTTCTCCTCACCATCCACAGCCAGCCCATAACTGCATCCTGTCAGCTCCACTCCCCAAATGCATTCCTCCCTGGCTCCCACCATCCTCATCTTGCACACTCCAAGAGCCTCCTACCCGGCCTCCCTGCTTCCTGGGTCCCTGCAATTCATTCTCCACATTATCTTTGCAAAATGTAAGTGAGAGAAAATTACTTTAGTGCTTAAACAATCATGACTGCTTCTCACTGCACTTAGAGTCTACACTCCTTTCCATGCTCCTGATGCCCTTCTAAACCTCGCGTTTCATCACTCTCACCAGCGCTGGCTCCAGTATCTCCTCAAACCTGCTGAGCACATTTGTGCCTCGGGGCCAATGGACAAGCTGCCTTTATTCCTGGGGTGACTTTTCCCAGATCCTCAAAGTCCAGCCTCCTTATCACCATCTCAGCTCACATGTAACCTACTCAAAGATAGCTTTCCTGACTCACTTCCCCCCAAGTCTCCCATCTCAACACTGTGTTACTTCATTCATTTCAATCTGACATTGTTTCCTTATTTGCCCAATTATTTTTGCTTGCTCGGTTGTCCTTGGCCTCCCTCCCCCCAGCAGCCTTGCCCAAACTGCATAAGCTCCCGGGAAGCAGCCGGCACTGCTGCTCTGAGAAGACACATGCTGAGCGCGACATTACAGTCACGTGGTGTAGTGAAACGGTGTCGAACAGCAGATACAGCAAAGCAGTGAGAATTTCTCTCTTATTTTATAATTTAAGGGAAAACTAACAGTTACTCCTGTTTAATGAAGAATTTGGTAGGTCTTTGGTCCCAGTTCCTGGACGGCAACCACTAAAGCCTTGAAATTTCCCAAGATAGGAATGTCTTTGCTATTCATGGTGGACCCTTGGTTGGCTTGGGTTCATGGGATGACTCAGGATGGGGACTGGCCAGCCAGAGACACCAACCATGTGATTAGAGGAGTGGGGCTTTGAGCTTTGTGACAAGTGAGTGACCACCAGGAGAGGAAGGGGCTCAACGTTTAGGGCTAACTAAAGGTTTGAGTTACAGTTAGGGTTTGGATTAGCCATGTCGGTAGTGACCCAGTAAATCATGTCTTTGTTATAAAGCCTCCAGTAAAAACTTGGGGCAACAAAGCTCAGAGCTCCTGTGGGCTTCCTGGTTTGTAACACTCTTGGAGGACTGTCACACTCAGATGCCATGAGGGCAACCCTGAGCCCTTCCCACTGGAGTGCTCTCCACAGCAGCTCACCTGATGAGATCTAAGGGCTGCTTCTTGTCTATGCTTCGAGGAGGAGCCCATTCTCTCTACAGAAGGCCCTGTTCACTGGGGCAGCTGAGGTCCTCTGACGGAGGCTGAAGTTGCACTGGGAAGCAGAAGCAAACAGGTGATTGTCACTGTCACCATGTGTTCACATGTTCTGTTGATAAAATGTGGTGCTATCACTTTTCGGTCATTTGTAAATAAGAGGCCCTCACTTGCCAGGAGGGATGGAGGTACCATATAATTTTTCATAATTCTCACCCAGTATTAATACTAACCCTTTGAGGGTCATTTGCAAAGTGGGTGGAAAGGAACACTTGTATGGTTACAGTCCTGGGACCACCGTGGTGACTGGGTTTAGAGCCTTGCAGATGCTTAATGTCCTACAACCGGGCCAGTCTTCCACAGCAAAAACACTAGGCACCGCAAAGTGCCCCAAATGCTGCATGGAGGGACACCCTGATGGTCCAGCCCCCTCCTTGGACACCCAGAGGAACCTGAACTCTGGCCGGTTAGAGGCAGGGGTCAATCTTTAAACCCATGGACTTTTTGTCCCCACAATTCAGTAGTTATTCAGCTGCCACAGCCACATGGAATATAACAACCAAAGAAACTTGACACATGATGTTATCTATGTAGCTTACTCAAGGAAACAAAATTTAAATCCAGTCATTCTCCTTCCCACCTGACCTACTTTCCTTTCTCCTGTACTAGAACCAGATTATTACCCACCCAGCCTTAACATGGGTCCTGACTTCACTTACCTCCCTCCCAAACACCACATAAGATGATTCCTCAGCCTGGATGTGAGACCAGCAATTACAACAGGCTTTAGTGGAAAAGTACTGGTTGTGAGCAGATGCCAACTAAACACTGTAGAATCCTGGTGTCCCACATTAGTAATCATGACAGCTGTTTGCCAGTGTCCCCAAAGTTCATTTCAGACTCTCACCGCTAATTTTGCAGGGACATAAATATAAAACAGGTGGACTGCTGGGCTGGAATGCTATGAAGAATATGCTATGAAGACATATTATCTTCATTTTACCCAGGAAAAAACAAGGTCAAGAAGACTCGCCTTTTCCTGTTAACACCAGAGGATACATGATGTGCTTTATTTCATTTCTGCCATTTGACTTACACCATGGGGAGGGAAAGCTGCCTTGCAGATCCCGGAGCTCACAAGCCTTTTAATCCCGAATTTTTTTTAACACTGTCCCTTACTTGATACTTGATCTGAGAAAGGATAAAGTAAACCTAAAAAGATTCTAAAAGAGTGTGTGGTTTATACAGGATAACTAACCAGCCACTGTTTACTATCCTAACAGGAATCTGTAGGCATATTTCTTTTCTTTCACTTTTTTCCTTTTTATGGGCAGCTTTTAAAAACCAAACCAAACCAACCAAACCAAATCACTGATAATTCAACAGCAGGTTTTAAATCACCCCCAAGACAGCAGCTAAACTCGGTTTAGACTTACAATGTGGCTCCTGGTGGTTGGATTGATGAATGTATCTCTATCTTGAATATAAAAGTCATTCACGCAGCTCTTCTCAAATAGGGCAATGAAAAACTCTTGCTCCGGCTTGATGATACTTTCATCTACTTGGAGGACTTTCATAACACAGCTGAAATTATCAAAGGCTGAGGACCAGGTTTTCAGATCATTGGGCTTCAGAGGCAATTTTATGTGCAGTATCTCAGCCTATGTACAGAGCACCTCCCACGGGGTGTGTACTTTTCAAATACAAGCTTGTCATCCAAAACCTATATTGGGAGAATGAAAACACAAATGAGGAAACTAACTATCTCACATTTTTAGTACACAGATTTTTCTTACGTTGCTGGTAGTTAAAGCACTTGTGCAAACACACACACATATGACACTGGTAAAAGTGAAGATATAATAAAAATAGATTTGTAAACCATCATACATTTTTGCCTTAAAGATAATTTCTTTGTTGAAATTACTGAAAAGTCATTTAAAATCCTTAGAGTTCATTCATAAATAACCATTGTTTTTACATGAAGAAAAGCAACTTGTTAATTTTAGTCCAAATTAGTAACTAAAATTAGAAACACCATAATATTCTTTGCAGTGGTATTGTAATGACAATTTTTTAAATATCTAAAACCTAAGACTATTTATATATCTGTTCAATATAGTGTTAAACAGCCATTAAAAGGGATTTAAAATAATTATATTTATTGATATGGAATATATAATAAAAGGAAAAAGCAAAAAATGTGAAATAATAATTTTCCTTTTTGGAAGGGAAAAATACCTACATTTGAACAAAAAAAAATGTTTAGAAGGATTTTAAGTTTCTTTATGTATAATTAAGGTACAGATGATTTTTAATTCCACTCTTCTTTCATTTTCAAATTTGGGGGGTAAATTTTTATAATAAAAAATCTTTAAAAAGGTTCTTGCATTAATACATTAATAGATATATTTATGACTACATTCTCTGGTTATTAAAAAAGATCTCCTAGCTTTGGATCTGAAACATACATTCCATAATGCAGATCCTGACTGGACTCGCCTCCCTAGCCCACAGTGAAGGTACGGCTAGGTGACATGTTTCAAATACTCATTCCAGGTAACATGCAGGCTCCCAGCCAATGGCTGCAAAGGGACTGACACTGATCCTGTTGCTCCCAGCTGCAGACCATCACAGATGAGGTTAGATTCATAGGCCTCAAGTTTTCTCTGTCAAAAGAAATCAGAAAATGTTAGGCTTTTACTTTCACCAAGGGAACAAGAAGTTGTTTGATTTTTTTATGCAAAAAAATAACAACAAACCAATTTGAACCTGATGAAAAGGCATTTGCTCAAAACAGCACAGTAGCAATGAAGGTGCTCTGGCTGGCAGGGACTTGTTGGATTCCTGTGAGTGCTGGACTCCTCACATGGAATTCCCTTGGCACTCCAGAAGGCCTGTGGTTGTCCCCATGGGTTTGTGGCCATATGTGGCGCACAAAAGTCTCTGGCTTTGCCAGAATTTCAAAGCCTTTTTTGGCTTATGAAAGGCTTTGCACTCAAATGGAGTTTTCTTGAGTCCACTCACTGATGTCATTCACCAGAGTTATAGTTCAGATCTGACATTCTAGACTCTTAAAATCTTGCAGACATTCAAATGGTTCAGGTTTGGATGTGTATTCACCTCTGCAGGCCTGGACCAAATTCGATAAAGCCACCCGGACAAGTTCAGCAAAATGCAAAGACATTTTTCTCTCTGCCAAGACTGAAATGTCTGTGAAGCTATAAAACTTCTGCATCTACAAAATAGGGACCAACTCATCAATAACATATCTATCCATAATGCATGGCCATTTGAAAAAATATTGTATTGCTGCCTATTAAATTCTATCTGGCTTTGCCAAATTGTGTCCTAAACTGTAAAGGAAAGTATATAAATGTAGAGAATTTTGACCTTTTAAGAGAAAAGGAAACCCTCCTACTCGGTTGAGTGGGAATGTAAATTGTGCAGCCCACTATGGAGGACAGTATAGAGGTTCCTTAGAAAACTGAAAAATATACTTCCGTGTGATCCAGCAATCCCATTCATGGGTATATGTCTGGAGAAAAATATAATTCAAAAAGACACATTGCACCCCAAGTGTTCACAGCAGCACTATTTTACAATAGCCAAGACCACTGAAACAAACCAATGTTCACTGACAGATGACTGGATAAAGAAGGTGTGGTATATTATATATATATGTATATATACATATATATACACACACATATAAACATGAACACACACAATGGAATATTGCTCAGCCATAAAACATAAAATAATGGCATTTGCAATAACATGGATGGACCTACAGGGTCCTGAGTGAAATAAGTCAGAGAAAGAAAAACAAGTATTCTATGTATTAACTTATATGTATATCTAAAAAATAAAACAAATTAATGACTATAATAAAACAGAAATAGACTCACAGGTACACAGAACAGACTGGTTGTTACCAATGGGGAGAAGGAGGAGAGGGGAGGCAGGAAGGGGGTAGGGGATTGAGAGGTAAAAATTACTACATATAAAATGGATAGGTTACAGGGCTGCATCATACAGCACGGGGAAATATAGCCATTATTTTATGGTGACTTTAAATGAAATATAATCTATAAAAATGATGAGCCTCTGTGTTGTACACCTGAAACTAATATGATGTAAATCAACTACTCAATTACAAAATTTGTAATCAAAGTTTTCTTTTCATATTATTTGCAATAAGTTAGAAGCAAGCACTGTCAATAGAAACATAGTGCAAGTCACAATTTTCCAGTAATCCTATTTAGACAATAAGAAGGAACAAGTGTACTTAATTCCAGGAATAATTATATTTATCCCAAAATATCCAATATACTATCATTTCAAAAGTGTGATTAACACTTTGAAAACTTATTAATAAATATTTTACATTATTTTTGTTGTACAAAGTCTTGAAAATCTATTACATATTTTCCACTTATAGGACATCTCAATTCACAATAGCCACATGTGGCTGGTGGCTACCATACTAGACAGAGCAGATGACACTATTCACACTTCTGTTAAATTACCTGCTCTTACTTATTTAAAAAACTTGCAGAAAAGGCTTTAGATATTCCCTATATCTAACAAAGCAACCTTGACTGGTGGGGAGTATCTTCATTATAAACTGAAAAATAAAGGTAAGAGAGCCATAGTTACATGT
>NW_022589042.1:0-7084 GCF_009834535.1 Camelus ferus | reverse complement strand
AGGAAAACTGAGAAGAAAACAGAGTAAAAGTTTCTTCTGCAACCCGATCCCTTTGTGCTAGATGAACGAGTTCTCTCCACATGCTCAGTTCTAAGAGATAATTGTGTGTGAAAAGCAGTCCTTCACCTAGCTTGTGGGAAACAAAGTTTTTTTCAGTTGCAAAACTCCACTCCATATTATATATGGGTAGGTACTAGCTAAAAACTCGGTTTTACAGTGAAAACTGCAGAAACTTGAAAACCGGCACTAGGAAAACAGACAGAAAACCAGATTATAAGTTTCTCCTGCAAAACCCGTTCCATTTGTGCTAGATGAAGAACGTCTTCCACATGCTCGTTCTGAGAGATAAGTGTGTGTGAAACGCCGCTTCACCTAGCTTGTTGGGAGACACAAAGTTTCTTTTCACTTGCAAACTTCACTCGATACTATATATGGGGAAGAAACTAGTAAAACTCGGTTTTACAGTGAAAAACTGCAGGGAAATTCAAAAACCGGCACTAGGAAACTGAGAAACCAGAGTAAAAGTTTCTTCTGCAACCCGATCCTTTGTGCTAGATGAACGAACGTCTCTCCACATGCTCAGTTCTGAGAGATAAGTGTGTGTGAAAGCCGTCTTTCACCTAGCTTGTTGGGAACACAAAGTTTGTTTTCCATTGCAAACTCCACTCCATACATATATATGGGGAGATACTAGCTCCAACTCTGTTTTATAGTGAAAACTGCAGGAACTTCAAACCGGCACTGGGAAACAGACTGAGAAACCAGAGTAAAAGATTCCCCTGCAACCCGTTCCCTTTGTGCTAAATGAAAGAAAGTCTGTCCACATGATCATTTCTGAGAGATAAGTGTGTGTGAAAGCCGTCCTTCACCTAGCTTGTTGGGAACACAAAGTTTCTTTTCAGTTGCAAATTCCTTTCCATACATATAAATGGTAGGTACTACATCCAACTCGGTTTTACATTGAAAACTGCAGGAACATCAAACCGGCAGTAGGAAACAGACTGAGAAACCAGAGTAAAGTTCTCCTGCAACCCGTTCCCTTTGTGCTAGATGAACGAAAGTCTCTCCACATGCTCATGTTCTGAGAGATAAGTGTGTGTGAAAGCCGTCCTTCACCTAGCTTGTTGGGAACACAAAGTTTCTTTTCAGCTTGCAAACTCCACTCCATACATATATATGGGGAGGTACTAGCTCCAACACGGTTTTAACAGTGAAAACTGCAGGAACTTCAAACCGGCACTAGGAAACAGACTGAGAAACCAGAGTAAAAGTTTCTTCCTGCAACCCGTTCCCTTTGTGCTAGATGAACGAACGTCTCTCCACATGCTCAGTTCTGAGAGATAAGTGTGTGTGAAAGCCGTCCTTCACCTAGCTTGTTGGGAACACAAAGTTTCTTTTCAGTTGCAAACTCCACTCCATACATATATATGGGGAGGTACTAGCTCCAACTCGGTTTTACAGTGAAAACTGCAGGAACTTCAAACCGGCACTAGGAAACAGACTGAGAGACCAGAGTAAAAGTTTCTCCTACAACCAGTTCGCTTTGTGCTAGATGAACGAACGTCTCTCCACATGCTCCGTTCTGAGAGAAAAGTGTGTGTGAAAGCCGTCCTTCACCTAGCTTGTTGGGAACACAAAGTTTCTTTTCAGTTGCAAACTCCACTCCATACATATATATGGGGAGGTACTAGCTCCAACTCGGTTTTACAGTGAACACTGCAGGAACTTCAAACCGGCACTAGGAAACAGACTGAGAAACCAGAGTAAAAGTTTCTCCTGCAACCCGTTCCATTTGTGCTAGATGAACGAACGTCTCTCCACATGCTCAGTTCTGAGAGATAAGTGTGTGTGAAAGCCGTCCTTCACCTAGCTTGTTGGGAACACAAAGTTTCTTTTCAGTTGCAAACTCCACTCCATACATATATATGGGGAGGTACTAGCTCCAACTCGGTTTTACAGTGAAAACTGCAGGAACTTCAAACCGGCACTAGGAAACAGACTGAGAAACCAGAGTAAAAGTTCTCCTGCAACCCGTTCCCTTTGTGCTAGATGAACGAACGTCTCTCCACATGCTCAGTTCTGAGAGATAAGTGTGTGTGAAAGCCGTCCTTCACCTAGCTTGTTGGGAACACAAAGTTTCTTTTCAGTTGCAAACTCCACTCCATACATATATATGGGAGGTACTAGCTCCAACTCGGTTTTACAGTGAAAACTGCAGGAACTTCAAACCGGCACTAGGAAACAGACTGAGAAACCAGAGTAAAAGTTTCTCCTACAACCCGTTCCTTTGTGCTAGATGAACGAACGTCTCTCCACATGCTCAGTTCTGAGAGATAAGTGTGTGTGAAAGCCGTCCTTCAACTAGCTTGTTGGGAACACAAAGTTTCTTTTCAGTTGCAAACTCCACTCCATACATATATATGGGGAGGTACTAGCTCCAACTCGGTTTTACAGTGAAAACTGCAGGAACTTCAAACCGGCACTAGGAAACAGACTGAGAAACCAGAGTAAAAGTTTCTCCTGCAACCCGTTCCCTCTGTGCTAGATGAACGAACGTCTCTCCACATGCTCAGTTCTGAGAGATAAGTGTGTGTGAAAGCCGTCCTTCACCTAGCTTGTTGGGAACACAAAGTTTCTTTTCAGTTGCAAACTCCACTCCATACATATATATGGGGAGGTAATAGCTCCAACTCGGTTTTACAGTGAAAACTGCAGGAACTTCAAACCGGCACTAGGAAACAGACTGAGAAACCAGAGTAAAAGTTTCTCCTGCAACCCGTTCCCTTTGTGCTAGATGAACGAACGTCTCTCCACATGCTCAGTTCTGAGAGATAAGTGTGTGTGAAAGCCGTCCTTCACCTAGCTTGTTGGGAACACAAAGTTTCTTTTCAGTTGCAAACTCCACTCCATACATATATATGGGGAGGTACAAGCTCCAACTCGGTTTTACAGTGAAAACTGCAGGAACTTCAAACAGGCACTAGGAAACAGACTGAGAAACAAGAGTAAAAGTTTCTCCTGCAACCCGTTCCCTTTGTGCTAGATGAACGAACGTCTCTCCACATGCTCAGTTCTGAGAGATAAGTGTGTGTGAAAGCCGTCCTTCACCTAGCTTGTTGGGAACACAAAGTTTCTTTTCATTGCAAACTCCACTCCATACATATATATGGGGAGGTACTAGCTCCAACTCGGTTTTACAGTGAAAACTGCAGGAACTTCAACCGGCACTAGGAAACAGACTGAGAAACCAGAGTAAAAGTTTCTCCTGCAACCCGTTCCCTTTGTGCTAGATGAACGAACGTCTCTCCACATGCTCAGTTCTGAGAGATAAGTGTGTGTGAAAGCCGTCCTTCACCTAGCTTGTTGGGAACACAAAGTTTCTTTTCAGTTGCAAAACTCCACTCCATACATATATATGGGGAGGTACTAGCTCCAACTCGGTTTTACAGTGAAAACTGCAGGAACTTCAAACCGGCACTAGGAAACAGACTGAGAAACCAGAGTAAAAGTTTCTCCTGCAACCCGTTCCCTTTGTGCTAGATGAACGAACGTCTCTCCACATGCTCAGTTCTGAGAGATAAGTGTGTGTGAAAGCCGTCCTTCACCTAGCTTGTTGGGAACACAAAGTTTCTTTTCAGTTGCAAACTCCACTCCATACATATATATGGGGAGGTACTAGCTCCAACTCGGTTTTACAGTGAAAACTGCAGGAACTTCAAACCGGCACTAGGAAACAGACTGAGAAACCAGAGTAAAAGTTTCTCCTGCAACCCGTTCCCTTTGTGCTAGATGAACGAACGTCTCTCCACATGCTCAGTTCTGAGAGATAAGTGTGTGTGAAAGCCGTCCTTCACCTAGCTTGTTGGGAACACAAAGTTTCTTTTCAGTTGCAAACTCCACTCCATACATATATATGGGGAGGTACTAGCTCCAACTCGGTTTTACAGTGAAAACTGCAGGAACTTCAAACCGGCACTAGGAAACAGACTGAGAAACCAGAGTAAAAGTTTCCTCCTGCAACCCGTTCCCTTTGTGCTAGATGAACGAACGTCTCTCCACATGCTCAGTTCTGAGAGATAAGTGTGTGTGAAAGCCGTCCTTCACCTAGCTTGTTGGGAACACAAAGTTTCTTTTCAGTTGCAAACTCCACTCCATACATATATATGGGGAGGTACTAGCTCCAACTCGGTTTTACAGTGAAAACTGCAGGAACTTCAAACCGGCACTAGGAAACAGACTGAGAAACCAGAGTAAAAGTTTCTCCTGCAACCCGTTCCCTTTGTGCTAGATGAACGAACGTCTCTCCACATGCTCAGTTCTGAGAGATAAGTGTGTGTGAAAGCCGTCCTTCACCTAGCTTGTTGGGAACACAAAGTTTCTTTTCAGTTGCAAACTCCACTCCATACATATATATGGGGAGGTACTAGCTCCAACTCGGTTTTACAGTGAAACTGCAGGAACTTCAAACCGGCACTAGGAAACAGACTGAGAAACCAGAGTAAAAGTTTCTCCTGCAACCCGTTCCCTTTGTGCTAGATGAACGAACGTCTCTCCACATGCTCAGTTCTGAGAGATAAGTGTGTGTGAAAGCCGTCCTTCACCTAGCTTGTTGGGAACACAAAGTTTCTTTTCAGTTGCAAATCCACTCCATACATATATATGGGAGGTACTAGCTCCAACTCGGTTTTACAGTGAAAACTGCAGGAACTTCAAACCGGCACTAGGAAACAGACTGAGAAACCAGAGTAAAAGTTTCTCCTGCAACCCGTTCCCTTTGTGCTAGATGAACGAACGTCTCTCCACATGCTCAGTTCTGAGAGATAAGTGTGTGTGAAAGCCGTCCTTCACCTAGCTTGTTGGGAACACAAGTTTCTTTTCATTGCAAACTCCACTCCATACATATATATGGGGAGGTACTAGCTCCAACTCGGTTTTACAGTGAAAACTGCAGGAACTTCAAACCGGCACTAGGAAACAGACTGAGAACCAGAGTAAAGTTTCTCCTGCAACCCGTTCCCTTTGTGCTAGATGAACGAACGTCTCTCCACATGCTCAGTTCTGAGAGATAAGTGTGTGTGAAAGCCGTCCTTCACCTAGCTTGTTGGGAACACAAAGTTTCTTTTCAGTTGCAAACTCCACTCCATACATATATATGGGGAGGTACTAGCTCCAACTCGGTTTTACAGTGAAAACTGCAGGAACTTCAAACCGGCACTAGGAAACAGACTGAGAAACCAGAGTAAAAGTTCTCCCTGCAACCCGTTCCCTTTGTGCTAGATGAACGAACGTCTCTCCACATGCTCAGTTCTGAGAGATAAGTGTGTGTGAAAGCCGTCCTTCACCTAGCTTGTTGGGAACACAAAGTTTCTTTTCAGTTGCAAACTCCACTCCATACATATATATGGGGAGGTACTAGCTCCAACTCGGTTTTACAGTGAAAACTGCAGGAACTTCAAACCGGCACTAGGAAACAGACTGAGAAACCAGAGTAAAAGTTTCTCCTGCAACCCGTTCCCTTTGTGCTAGATGAACGAACGTCTCTCCACATGCTCAGTTCTGAGAGATAAGTGTGTGTGAAAGCCGTCCTTCACCTAGCTTGTTGGGAACACAAAGTTTTCTTTTCAGTTGCAAACTCCACTCCATACATATATATGGGGAGGTACTAGCTCCAACTCGGTTTTACAGTGAAAACTGCAGGAACTTCAAACCGGCACTAGGAAACAGACTGAGAAACCAGAGTAAAAGTTTCTCCTACAACCAGTTCGCTTTGTGCTAGATGAACGAACGTCTCTCCACATGCTCAGTTCTGAGAGATAAGTGTGTGTGAAAGCCGTCCTTCACCTAGCTTGTTGGGAACACAAAGTTTCTTTTCAGTTGCAAACTCCACTCCATACATATATATGGGGAGGTACTAGCTCCAACTCGGTTTTACAGTGAAAACTGCAGGAACTTCAAACCGGCACTAGGAAACAGACTGAGAAACCAGAGTAAAAGTTTCTCCTGCAACCCGTTCCCTTTGTGCTAGATGAACGAACGTCTCTCCACATGCTCAGTTCTGAGAGATAAGTGTGTGTGAAAGCCGTCCTTCACCTAGCTTGTTGGGAACACAAAGTTTCTTTTCAGTTGCAAACTCCACTCCATACCTATATATGGGGAGGTACTAGCTCCAACTCGGTTTTACAGTGAAAACTGCAGGAACTTCAAACCGGCACTAGGAAACAGACTGAGAAACCAGAGTAAAAGTTTCTCCCTGCAACCCGTTCCCTTTGTGCTAGATGAACGAACGTCTCTCCACATGATCAGTTCTGAGAGATAAGTGTGTGTGAAAGCCGTTCCTTCACCTAGCTTGTTGGGAACACAAAGTTTCTTTTCAGTTGCAAACTCCACTCCATAACATAATATGGGGAGGTACTAGCTCCAACTCGGTTTTACAGTGAAAACTGCAGGAACTTCAAACCGGCACTAGGAAACAGACTGAGAAACCAGAGTAAAGTTTCTCCTAGCAACCCGTTCCCTTTTGTGCTAGATGAACGAACGTCTCTCCACATGCTCAGTTCTGAGAGATAAGTGTGTGTGAAAGCCGTCCTTCACCTAGCTTGTTGGGAACACCAAGTTTCTTTTCAGTTGCAAACCACTCCATACATATATGGGGAAGTATTAGCTCACTCGGTTTACCGTGAAAACTGCAGGAACTTCAAACCGGCACTAGGAAACTGAGAAACCAGAGTAAAAGTTTCTCCTGCAACCCTTTCCCTTTGTGCTAGATGAACGAACGTCTCTCCACATGCTCAGTTCTGAGAGATAAGTGTGTGAAAGCCGTACTTCACCTAGCTTGTTGGGAACACAAAGTTTCTTTCCAGGTGCAAACTCCACTCGATACATATATATGGGGAGGTACTAGCTCCAACTCGGTTTTACAGTGAAAACTGCAGGAACTTCAAACAGGCACTAAGAAACAGACTGAGATAAAAGAGTAAAAGATTCTCCTGCAACCCGTTCCCTTTGTGCTAGATGAACGAACGTCTCCCCACATGCTCAGTTCTGAGAGATAAGTGTGTGTGAAAGCCGTCCTTCACCTAGCTTG
>NW_022589041.1:0-7087 GCF_009834535.1 Camelus ferus | reverse complement strand
TCATATTCATATTGGATTGGCATTCTGGCCACCTCCCAAGTAGCCTGGACGGATGGGGGACTCTGGGCATATTTTATGCCTAACTCTCATGCTTATAGTCCCTGACACATTAATCTCTGGCTCATTGTTTTGCCTTTCCTTCCCAGGACTCTATCACATGGTATTGTGAACAAAAATACTGCAATGTGAGTGAAAATACTGCAACCATATCAGTAAACAAAGAATGCTGACACCAAGTCATCAGTAGCTGCCACCACCCACCAGTGGGGACAGGCCTGTAGCCCACCTCTGCAGCCACTCACAATGGTGCACCCTGAGCGGACTCAGAATAAGAAAGGACAGGATACTGGCCCTAGGTAGCTAGGTGCTTGTCAAAGGAATGGATTCAGTGAGCCCAAATGTTTTGCTTCCTCCCATACATAGAAAAGCACTAAATTCTTTAACTTGAGATGCCTGGTTTTCTTTAGATAACAAGTAATCTTTTATGTTCCAACTACCTGGTCTTTGTTGTAAAGCTCCTATATATCCTAGCTTCTCCCCTACCTCTTCAGAGCAGTCCCTCAGAGCGATCTGAGAGGCTGTCATCCCGGCTCGAGTCCTCCCACCAAATAAAACATAACTTAACTTTTAGGCTGCGTGTTTTTTCAGTTGACAGTTTTGGCGACCACGAAGAGACCCAGAGCAGACTTCTCTCCTTCGCCTGAACTCTAGAGGAACCGGAGCCTTGGTACCAGTAGTGGCCCTTTGTGCCCATCCGCCTCCTCGCGGAGTCCAGATGAATTTGAGTGGGTCTCTCCTGGTTCCCAGATCTCCCGTATTGGTTGATGATCCTGAGTTTTTATTTTGCGGTGTATCCAGGTACCTGGCCCTCCAGTTGAGAAATACTGGGGGTAAATACCCACCCAGTGGACACATGCTGGGTGGGGTCTGGTTGAAAGATACCAGGAAATACCCACTCAGTGGAGACGTCCCGAGTGGGGCCCAGTTGAAAGATACTGGGGTCTGAACTGAGTGGTTAGGTAAGAGGCTGGTCTAACGCTTTCCTCAATTTGGCTACCTCCATTAACTTTGTCAGGATAAAAGTAAAACTCTTATGAGAAACCTTTCATCTCCAAAAATGGGACCCTTCTCCTGGCTGGTAACAGCTTTCTCGGGTGACTGAGAAACTTGCAGGAGTGGTAGAAGCAAAGACCTCATGCCATGCAGTTGTCCCTGCTGGAAAACCTACTACCAATTTTATTCTGACAACCTGACCTTAAAATGGGGAATAGAACTTTCAAAACACAAGAAAAAGAAATGACAGACTGCCAGCCTCCAACAAATAACCCAGCCAGGTTTATTTACTTACAAAACTTACAACTTTAATTGGGAATTTAAAAAACAATCTCACTCTGAAAGTAACTAGCCAGGCCTGATAAAACATTTTTTGGAATTCTGACCTTATAAAAACAAAAGCCCCTTTAGGGGGAACTTGGATTTCTCTTCCTGTGTCCTTGAAATGTAGATGTTTGTCCTTCTCTGGGTGTTTCATGTGTGTGTGTGTGTGTTTGTGTATGTATATATGTGTTTCCTTTTATTTAAAGGAAGCCTTGGACTCTGCCATGCAAAGGGTACAAGTATTGTGTGCATGTGGCAGCCAAGCAAATAAATTGGGACTCTCGGCCGTTCTTTGTACTAATTCTCAGGCATTTTGTCATTTTGACCTTTGTTACATCAGCATGGGCCACAAAGGCCTTTACCTTTTGGGGAGTAAACTAGAATTTTATTTAGGCAACACCCCCACTCTCATGTGGAAAAGCCTCTTTATCTTATTGGTTTAAAATCACTATATACATATTAATTGATCGCCACAGAATGGATCATTTAATTTGGAAAAACTTCTAAATTGGTGAAAGTTAAGAGAGCTCTCATTATAAACAGCTGTTTTATTGGTACCTATTAAAATCAATCAAGTTTCAAGGTGGAAAAATATATCTAATGGTTAACCTAAGAACTTAGTTTAAAAGAGGGAAAAGACCGGTTTGGAAAGCTACATTTGTCTTTTCCCTTTCCCCTCAATGGTTTTAGAGATGCTAATAAAAACATTACAATATTTAATGTTAATTAGGTTGAGTAACTGAAAAAAGGAATGTAAAAATGTCAAAAGATTTTTTCTTAACGAGAAAAAAAAAGGGACTTATCCCAAATGGATAAATATTTTTAGATGGTTATTTTGAATGGGATAAATAAAATGGACATTTTTGGATTAAGATACAAGGTTTTGATACTACACTATGTAAAGTTAAAAAAAAAAAAGGCCTAAGAGATCACCTACTGGTCCCCAACATTAAAGTTCAAACAAGCCCGCTTTATTTACCCCGGTTTAAAATATATATATTTATAGGACTGGAAAAAATATATATAGACTGAGATACTTGATCAGTGATTGGGGCAACAGACCAATTAATCAAATGAAAATTTACAAGGGCCTAAGTCCTTTGGCTCAAAATTGGTGATCCCAGAGACTTTTATATAAAATTAGATAAATTGGACAAGAAATTTAAAAAAAAGGTTCTGACACTCCTTCTAAACTAAGAAATATTGATTAGACCTAATGAATATTAAAATTAAAGGTATAAGAGTTAATAAAATTGAGACAAAAGTTTGTAAAATTGGTATATTTAAGTGGGCTTTATATAAACCTCTTTTGCTTAATTATCTTGTGGGATAGATGTGTTTCAATGGAAAAATGCTTCCCCTTCTTGGTATTATAAGGCTGGGCACATATCTGTCCCTCAGAAAATATTAATTAAACAAACTAAAGGAAACCAACAGAGTTGCATGAGCCATCCAATATAAAGTAAAACTAAAAACTAATATTCAGGGGCTAAAAAAAAAAAAAATTAGAGATTTACCCTGGGTTTAACTAATAACTCAAGGAAAAGGGATCTTACTAAATGCCTTCTGCAAGCTTTTGAAGACATGATAAATTAAACCTTAAAGTTTTAAAACATGGAATTCTTTGTTTACAGCTCTTCTCACTGATACAGAAAAGCAAATTAAGGATATACAATTGAGCCTAAGAGACAAACCAGTTCTTTGGGGAACTGGAAGTGACTGTCTTTGTCTTGAAGATCAGAAATGTAAATACAACAAACAATGACCTAGGACTGAGCCCAATTAGCTCAAGGAGATAAAACTTAAGGCCAAAGAAAGTTTTGGTATTTTAAAACTCATTTTTTATTCCTTTTTTTTTTAACATTTTTTATTGATTTATAAACATTTTACAATGTTGTGTCAAATTCCAGTGTTCAGCATAATTTTTCAGTTCTTCATGGACATATACACACTCTTTGTCATACTTTTTTCTCTGTGAGTTCTCATAACATTTTGTGTATATTTCCCTGTGCTATACAGTTTAGTCTATTCTACAATTTTGAAATCCCAGTCTAACCCTTCCCACTCTCCACCCCCCTGTTAACCACAAGCCTGTATTCTCTGTCTGTGAGTCTATTTCTGTCCTTTATTTACTCTTTGTATTTGTTTGTTTCTCTGTTTTTGTTTTTGTTATTTAGATTCCACATATGAGCGATCACATATGGTATTTTTCTTTCTCTTTCTGGCTTACTTCACTTAGGATGACATTCTCCAGGAGCATCCATGTTGCTGCAAATGGCATTATGTTGTCGGTTTTTATGGCTGAGTAGTATTCCATTGTATAAATACCAACACTTCTTTATCCAGTCACCTGTTGATGGACATTTAGGCTGTTTCCATGTTTTGGCTATTGTAAATAGTGCTGCTATGAACATTGGGGTACAGGTGTCATCCTGAAGTAGGGTTCCTTCTGGATATAAGCCCAGGAGTGGGATTCCTGGATCATACTAAGTCTATTCCTAGCCTTCTGAGGAAACTCCACACTGTTTTCCATAGTGGCTGCACCAAACTGCATTCCCACCAGCAGTGTAGGAGGGTTCCCCTTTCTTCACAGCCTCTCCAGCATTTGTCATTTGTGGATTTTTGAATGACGGCCATTCTGACTGGTGTGAGGTGATACCTCATTATAGTTTTGATTCGCATTTCTCTGATAATTAGTGATATTGAGCAGTTTTTCATGTGCCTTTTGATCATTTGTATGTCTTCCTTGGAGAATTGCTTGTTTAGGTCTTCTGCCCATTTTTGGATTGGGTTGTTTGCTTTTTTTCTTATTGAGTCATATGAGCTGCTTGTATATTCTGGAGATCAAGCCTTTGTCGGTTTCATTTGCAAAAATTTTCAGCCATTCCGTAGGTTGTCTTTTTCTTTTACTTCTGGTTTCCTTTGCTGTGCAGAAGCTTGTAAGTTTCATTAGGTCCCATTTGTTAATTCTTACTTTTATTTCTTCTAGGAGAAAATTTTTGAAATGTATGTCAGATAATGTTTTGCCAACGTTTTCCTCTAGGAGGTTTATTGTATCTTGTCTTCTGTTTAAGTCTTTGATCTATTTTGAGTTGATTTTTGTGTATGGTGCAAGGGAGTGTTCTAGCTTCATTGCTTTACATTCTGCTGTCCAGTTTTCCCAATACCGTTTGCTGAAGAGACTGTCCTTATTCCATTGTATATTCTTGCCTCCTTTGTCGAAGATTAGTTGACCAAAAGTTTGTGGGTTCATTTCTGGGCTCTCTATTCTGTTCCATTGGTCTATATGTCTGTTTTGGTACAAATACCATGCTGTCTTGATGACTGTAGCTCTATAGTATACTCTGAAGTCTGGAAGAGTTATTCCTCCAGCCTCTTTCTTTCTCTTCAGTAATGCTTTGGCAATTCTAGGCCTTTGATGGTTTCATATAAATTTTATTATGATTTGTTCTAGTTCTGGGAAATATGTCCTGGGTAATTTGATAGGGATTGCATTAAATCTGTAGATTGCCTTGGGTAGTGTGACCATTTTAACAATATTGATACTTCCAATACAAGAGCATGGGATATCTTTCCATTTTTTAAAGTCTTGTTTAATTTCCTTCATCAGTGGTTTATAACTTCCTGTGTATAATTCTTTCACCTCCTTGGTTAGATTTATTCCTAGATATTTTATTAGTTTGGGTGCTATTTTAAAGGGGATTGTTCCTTTACTTTCTTTTTCTGTTGATTCATCATTAGTGTAAAGAAATGCAACTGATTTTGAACGTTAATTTTGTAACCTGCTAACTTGCTGATTTCTTCAATCAGCTCTAGTAGTTTTTGTGTGGAAATTTTAGGGTTTTCTATATATAGTAACATGGCATCGGCATATAGTGACACTTTTACCTCTTCTTTTCCAATTTGGATCCCTTTTATTTCTCTCTCTTGCCTGATTGCTGTGGCTAGGACTTCCAAGACTGTTGAATAGGAGTGGTTATAGTGGGCATCCTTGTCTTGTCCCAGATTTTAGTGGGAAGATTTTTGAGTTTTTCACCATTGAGTACTATGCTGGCTGTAGGTTTGTCACATATAGCTTTTATGATGTTGAGATATGTTCCCTCTATACCCACTTTGGCGAGAGTTTTTATCATAAATGGGTGTTGAATTTTATCAAATGCTTTTTCTGCATGTATTGAGAGGCTCATGTAGTTTTGTCCTTTCTCTTGTTGATGTGAATGTATTACATTGATTGATTTGCGTATGTTGAACCACCCTTGTGTCCCTGGGATGAACCCCACTTGGTCATGATGTATAATCTGTTTTATGTGTTGTTGGATTGTATTTGCTAAAATTTTGGTGTCTATGTTCATCAGTGATATTGGCCTATAATTCTCTTTTTTTGTAGTGTCTTTGCCTGGTTTTGGATTCAGGGTGATGATGGCTTCATAGAATGAATTTGGGAGTATTCCCTCCTTTTCAGTCTTCCGGAAGAGTTTGAGAAGGACTAGTATGAGTTCTTCTTTGTACGTTTGGTATAATTCCCTGGTGAAGCCGTCCGGTCCTGGACTTCTGTTTGTAGGAAGGTTTTTAATTGCTATTTCTATTTCCTTTCTAGTGATCGGATTGTTTAAGTGGTCAGTTTCTTCTTGATTCAGTCTTGGTGGACAGTATGTTTCCAGAAACTTGTCCATCTCCTCTAGATTATCCAATTATTTCCATATAGTTTTTCATACTATTCTCGTATGATATTCTGTGTTTCTATTTTATTTGTTGTAATTTGTCCGTTTTCCTTTCTTAGTTTGCTAATTTGTGCTCTCTTTTTTTTCTTCTTTGTGAGTTTGGCCAGAGGTTTGTCGATTTTATTTACTTTGTCAAAAAACCAGCTTTTGGTTTGGTTGATTTTTTCTATGGTCTTATTAATCTCTATTGTATTTATTTCCTCTCTGATCCTTATTATTTCCTTCCTTCTGCTGCCTTTTGGGGCTTTTTGTTCTTCTTTTTCTAATTCATTCAGCTGCTGGGTCAAATTGTTTATTTGAGATTGTTCTTCTTTTTTGAGAAAGGCCTGTATCGCTATAAACTTCCCTCTTAGCACTGCCTTTGCTGTGTCCCATAGATTTTGAGAGGTTGTACTTTCACTATCATTTGTCTCAAGGTATTTTTTAATTTCAGCTTTGATTTCCTCAATGACCCATTGGTTTTTCAATAACATACTGTTTAATCTCCATGCTTTCCTTTTTTTCTCTTTTGTTTCTCTGTTGTTGATTTCCAGTTTTATGGCATTGTGGCCAGTATAGATGCTTGAGACAACTTCTATCTTCTTAAAATTGTTGAGGTTTCTTTTGTGCCCAAGTACATGATCAATCCTGGAAAATGTTCCATGTGCACTTGAAAACAATCCTTATCCTATTTTTGGGGGAGGTAATGCTCTGAAATTATCCACCAAATCTAGTTTTTCTATTGTAGTATTTAATTTCTCTGTTGCCTTGTTTATTTTCTGTCTGGAAGATCTGCCTAGTGATGTTAATGCAGTGTTAAAATCTCCAACTATGATTGTATTCCCCTCAATACCCCCCTTTATCTCTGTTAGTAATTGTTTTTTGTACTTAGGTCCACCTATATTGGGTGCATACATATTAACGAGTGTAATATCCTCATCTTGTATCACTCCTTTAATCATTATATAATGTCCTTCTTTATCTTTCTTTATGGCCTTTGTTTTAAAGTC
>NW_022589040.1:0-7095 GCF_009834535.1 Camelus ferus | reverse complement strand
TTCTGAAAGATAAGTGTGTGTGAAAGCCGTCCTTCACCTAGCTTGTTGGGAACACAAAGTTTCTTTTCACTTGCAAACTCCACTCCATACATTTATATGGGGAGTAATAGCTCCAACTCGGTTTTACATTGAAAAAACTGCAGGAACTTCAAACCGAAGCTAGGAAACAGACTGAGAAACCAGAGTAAAGTTTCTCCTGCAAACCGTTGCCTTTGTGCTAGATGAACGAACGTCCCACACATGCTCAGTTCTGAGAGATAAGTGTGCTTGAAAGCCTTCCTTCACCTAGCTTGTTGGGAACACAAAGTTTCTTTACACTTGCAAACTACACTCCATACATATATATGGGGAGGTACTAGCTCCAACCGTTTAACAGGTGAAAACTGCAGGAACTTCAAAACGGCGCTAGGAAACAGACTGAGAAACCAGAGTAGTTGTTCCTCCTGCAACCCGTTTCCCTTTCTGCTAGAGGAACGAACGTCTCAACACATGCTCATTCTGAGAAGATAAGTGTGTGTGATGAAAGCCGTCCTTCACCGGTAGCTTTTTGGGGAAACACAAAGTTTCTTATCACGTGCAAACTCCACTCCATACATAATATATGGGGAGGGTACTAGCTCCAAACTCGGTTTTACAGTGCATGCAAACTCCAGGAATCTTCCAAACCGGCGGCCTAGGAACACAGACTGAGAAACCAGAGTGAAAAAGTTTTCCTCCCTGCAACCCGTTCCTTTGTGCTAGATGAACGAACGTCTCTCCACATGCTCAGTTCTGAGAGATTAAGTGTGTGTGAAAGTCCGTACTTCACCAGCTTTTGGGAACACAAAGTTCTCTTCTACTTGCAAAGCTCCACTCCATACATATATATGGGGAGGGTACTAGCTCCAACACGGTTTTACAGTGAAAACTGCAGAACTTCAAAACCGGCACTAGGAAACAGACTGAGAAACCAGAGTAAGATGTTCTCCTTCAACCCGTTCCCTTTCTGCTAGAGGGAACGAACGTCTCACCACATGCTCAGTCTGAGAGATAAGTGTGTGTGAAAGCCGTCCTTCACCTAGCTTGTTGGGAACACCAAAGTTTCTTTTCACTTGCAAACTCCACTCCATACATATATATGGGGAGGTTCCTAGCTCCAACAAGTTTTACAGTGAAAACTGCAGGATCTTCAACCGGCGCTAGAAACAGACTGAGAAACCAGAGTAAAATTTCTCCTGCAACCCGTTTCCTTTGTGCTAGATGACCGAACGTCTCTCCACATGCTCATGTCTGAGAGATAATGTGTGTGAAAGCCGTCCTTCACTAAGTTGGTTGGGAACACAAAGTTCTTTTCTCTTGCAAACTCCACTCCATACATATATATGGGGAGGTACTAGCTCCAACTCGTTTTACAGTGAAAACTGCAGGAACTTCAAACAGGAGCTAGGAAACAGACTGAGAAACCAGAGTAAAAGTTTCTCCTGCAAACCGTTCCCTTTGTGCTCGATGAACAAACGTCTTTCCACATGCTCAGTTCTGAGAGATAAGTGTGTGTGAAAGCCGTCCTTCACCTAGCTTTTTGGGAACACAAAGTTTCTTTTCACTTGCAAACTCCACTCCATACATATATATGGTGAGGTAATAGCTCCAACTCGGTTTTATATTGAAAACTGCAGGAACTTCAAACCGGAGCTAGGAAACAGGACTGAGAAACCAGAGTACAACGTTTCTCCTGCAACCCGTCCATTTGTGATAGATGAATGAAACGTCTCTCCACATGCTCAGTTCTGAGAGATTAAGTGTGGTGTGAAAGCCGTCCTTCACCTAGCTTGTTGGGAACACAAAGTTTCTTTCACTTGCAAAACTCCACTCCATACATATATATGGGGAGGTACTAGCTCCAACTCGGTTTTACAGTGAAAACTGCAGGAACTTCAAACCGAGCTAGGAAAACAGACTGAGAAACCAGAGTAAAAAGTTTCTCCTGCAAACCCATTCCCTTTGTGCTAGATGAATGAACGTCTCTCCACATGCTCAGTTCTGAGAGACAAGTGGGTGTGAAAGCCGTCCTTCACCTAGCATTGTTGGGAACACAAAGTTTCTTCTCACTTGCAAACTCCACTCCATACATATATATGGGGGGTACAAGCTCTAAAGTCGGTTTTACAGTGAAAATTGCAGGGAACTTCAAACAGGCACTAGGAAACAGACTGAGAATCCAGAGTAAAGTTTTCTACTGCAAACCCGTTCCCTTTGGGCTAGATGAACGAACGTCTCTCCACATGCTCAGTTCTGAGAGATAAGGTGTGAGTGAAAGCCGTCCTTCATCCTAGCTTGCTTGGGAACACATAGTTTCTTTTCCAGTGAAAACTCCACTCCATACATATATATGGGGAGGTACTAGCTCCAACTCGTTTTACAGTGAAAACTGCAAGAACTTCAAACCGGCGCTAGGAAACAGACTGAGAAACCAGAGTAAAAAGTTTCTCTTGCAAACGATTCCCTTTGTGCTAGTGAACGAACGTCTCTCCACATGCTCAGATTCTGAGAGATAAGTGGTGTGTGAAAGCCGTCCTTCACCTAGCTTGTTGGGAACACAAAGTTACTTTTCATGGCAAACTTCACTCCATACATATATATGGGGAGGTACTAGCTCCAACTCGGTTTTACAGTGAAACTGCAAGAACTTCAAACCGGCGCTAGGAAACAGACTGAGAAACCAGAGTAAAAGTTTCTCCTGCAACCCGTTCCCTTTGTGCTAGATGAACGAACGTCTCTCCACATGCTCAGTTCTGAGAGATAATTGTCTGTGAAAGCCGTCCTTTACCTAGCTTGTTGGGAACACAAAGTTTCTTTTCACATGCAAAGTCCACTCCATAAATATATATGGGGAGGGTACTATCTCCAACTCGGTTTTACAGTGAAAACTGCAGGAAATTCAAACCGGCACTAGGAAACAGACTGAGAAACCAGAGTAGATGTTCCTCTTGCAACCCTTTCCCTTTCTGCTAGATGAACGAACGTCTCACCACATGCTCAGTTCTGAGAGATAAGTGTGTGTGAAAGCCGCCGTTCACCTTGCTTGTTGGGAACACAAAGTTTCTTTTCACTTGCAAACTCCACTCCATACATATATATGGGGAGGTACTATCTCCAACTCGGTTTTACATTGAAAACTGCAGGAACTTCAAACCGGCACTTGGAAACAGACTGAGAAACCAGAGTAATAGTTTGTCCTGCAACACATTCAATTTTTGCTAGGTGAACGAACGTCTACCAACATGTTCAGTTCTGAGAGATATTTGTGTGTGAAAGCCGTCCTTCACCTAGCTTGTTGGGAACACAAAGTTCCTTTTCAGTTGCAAACTCCACTCCATACATATATATGGGGAGGTACTAGCTCCAACTCGGTTTAACAGTGAAAACTGCAGAAACTTCAAAACGGCGCTAGGAAACAGGCTGAGAATCCAGAGTAAAATTTTCTCCTGCAACCCGTTCCCATTGTGCTAGATGAACGAACGTCTCTCCACATGCTCAGTTCTGAGAGATAAGTGTGAGTGAAAGCCGTCCTTCACCTAGCTTGTTGGGAACACAAGAGTTTCTTTACACTTGCAACTCCCAATCCATACATATATATGGGGAGGTACTAGTTCCAACTCGGTTTTATAGTGAAAACTGCAGGAACTTCAAACCGGCACTATGAAACAGACTGAGAAACACAGAATAAAAGTTTCTCCTGCCAACCCGTTTCCCCTTTGTGCTAGAGGAAAGAACGTCTCTCCACAGCTCATTTCTGAGAGATAAGTGTGTGTGAAAGCCGTCGTTCACCTAGCTTGTTGGGAACACAAAGTTTCTTTTCACTTGCAAACTCCCACTCCATACATATATATGGGGAGGTACTAGCTCCAACTCGGTTTTACAGTGCAAACTGCAGGAACTTCAAACCGGCACTAGGAAACAAACTGAGAAACCAGAGTAAAAGTTTCTCCTGCAAACCGTTCCTTTTGTGCTAGATGAACGAACGTCTCACCACATGCAAAGTTCTGAGAGATAATTGGGTGTGAAAGCCGTCCTTCATCTCGCTTGTTGGGAACACAAAGTCTCTTTTCACTTGCAAACTACACTCCATACATATATATGTGGGGTTACTAGCTCCAACTCGGTTTTACAGTGAAAACTGCAGGAACTTCAAACCGGCACTAGGAAACAAACTGAGAAACCAGAGTTAAAATTTCTCCTGCAAACAGTTTCCCTTTGTGCTAGATGAACGAAAGTCTCTCCACATGCTCAGTTCTGAGATATAATTGTATGTGAAAGCCGTACTTCACCTAGCTTGTTGGGAACACAAAATTTCTTTTCAGTCGCAAACTCCACTCCATACATATATATGGGGAGGTACTAGCTCCAACTCGGTTTTACAGTGCAAACTGCAGGAACTTCAAACCGGCGACTAGGAAACAGACATGAGAAACCAGAGTAAGATTTTTCTCCTGCAACCCGTTCCCTTTGTGCTAGATGAACGAACGTCTCTCCACATGCTCAGTTTCTGAGTAGATATGTGTGTGTGAAAGCCGTCCTTCACCTAGCTTGTTGGGAACACAAAGTTTCTTTTCACTTGCAAACTCCAACTCCATACCATATATATGGGCTAGGTACTAGCTCCAACTCGGTTTTACAGTTGAAAACTGCAGGAACATTCAAAACCGGCGCTAGGAAACAGGACTGAGAAACCAGATTATAATTTTCTCCTGCAACCCGTTCCCTTTGTGCTAGATGAACGAAACGTCTCTCCACATGCTCAAGTTCTGAGAGATAAGTGTGTGTGAAAGCCGTCCTTCAACCTAGCTTGTTGGAACACAAAGTTTCTTTTCACTTGCAAACTCCCACTCCATACATATATATGGGGAGGTACTAGCTCCAACTCGGTTTACAGTGAAAACTGCAGGAACTTCAAACCGGGCACTAGGAAACAGACTGAGAAACCAGAGTAAAATGTTTCTCCTGCAACCGTTCCCTTTGTGCTAGATGAACGAACGTCTCTCCACATGCTCAGTTCTGAGAGATAATGTGTGTGTGAAAGCCGTCCTTCACCTAGCTTTTTGGGAACACAAAGTTTCTTTTCACTTGCAAACTCCACTCCATACATATATGGGGAGGTACTAGCTCCAACTCTGTTTTACATTGAAAACTGCAGGAACTTCAAACCGGCACTAGGAAACAGACTGAGAAACCAGAGTAAAAATTTCTCCTGCAACCCGTTCCCTTTGTGCTAGATGAATGAACGTCTCTCCACATGCTCAGTTCTGAGAGACAAGTGGGTGTGAAAGCCGTCCTTCACCTAGCTTGTTGGGAACACAAAGTTTCTTCTCACTTGCAAACTCCACTCCATACATATATATGGGGGTTACTAGCTCTAAGTCGGTTTTACAGTGAAAATTGCAGGAAATTCAAACCGGCACTAGGAAACAGACTGAGAATCCAGAGTAAAAGTTTCTACTGCAACCCGTTCCCTTTGTGCTAGATGAACGAACGTCTCTCCACATGCTCAGTTCTGAGAGATAAGTGTGAGTGAAAGCCGTCCTTCACCTAGCTTGTTGGGAACACAAAGTTTCTTTTCACTTGCAAACCTCCACTCCATTACATATATAATGGGGAGGTACTAGCCTCCAACTCGGTTTACAGTGAAAACTGCAGAACTTCAAACCGGCCGCTAGGAAACAGACTGAGGAAACCAGAGTAAAAGTTTCCTCCTGCAACCCTTTTCCCTTTGTGCTAGATGAACGAACGTCTCTCCACATGCTCAGTTCTGAGAGATAAGTGTGTGTGAAAGCCGTCCTTCACCTAGCTGTTGGGAACACAAAAGTTTCTTTTCACTTGCAAACTCCACTCCATACATATATATGGGGCTAGGTACTAGCTCCAACTCGTTTTTACAGTGAAAACTGCAGGAATCTTCAAACCGGCACTAGGAAACAGACTGAGAAACCAGAGTAAAATTTTCTCCTTGCAACCCGTTCCCTTTGTAGCTAGATGAACGAACGTTCTCTCCCACATGCTCATTTCTGAGAGATAAGTGTGTGTTGAAAGCCGTCCTTCACCTAGCTTGTTGGGAACACAAGTATCTTTTCACTTGCAAACTCCACTCCATACATATATATGGGGAGGTACTAGCTCCAACTCGGTTTTACAGTGAAAAACTGCAGAACTTCATAAAGGAGCTAGGAAACAGACTGAGAAACCAGAGTAAAAGTTTCTCCTGCAAACCGTTCCCTTTGTGCTCGATGAACGAACGTCTATCCACATGCTCAGTTCTGAGAGATAAGTGTGTGTGAAAGCCGTCCTTCACCTAGCTTTTTGGGAACACAAAGTTTCTTTTCACTTGCAAACTCCACTCCATACATATATATGGGGAGGTAATAGCTCTAACTCGGTTTTACATTGAAAACTGCAGGAACTTCAAACCGAAGCTAGGAAACAGACTGAGAAACCAGAGTAAAACTTTCTCCTGCAAACCGTTGCCTTTGTGCTAGATGAACGAACGTCTCACCACATGCTCAGTTCTGAGAGATAAGTGTGTTTGAAAGCCTTCCTTCACCTAGCTTGTTGGGAACACAAAGTTTCTTTACACTTGCAAACTCCACTCCATACATATATATGGGGAGGTACTAGCTCCAACTCGGTTTAACAGTTGAAATCTGCAGGAACTTCAAAACGGCGCTAGGAAACAGGCTGAGAATCCAGAGTAAAATTTTCCCCTGCAACCCGTTCCCTTTGTGCTAGATGATCGAACGTCTCTCCACATGCTCAGTTCTGAGAGATAAGTGTGTGTGAAAGCCGAACTTCACTTAGCTTGTTGGGAACACAAAGTTTCTTTTCACTTGCAAACTCCACTCCATACTTATATATGGGGAGGTACAAGCTCCAACTCGGTTTTACATGAAAAATGCCGGAACTTCAAACCGGCACTTGGAAACAGACTGAGAAACCAGTGTAATAGTTTGTCCTGCAACACATTCAATTTTTGCTAGGTGAACGAACGTCTACCCACATGTTCAGTTCTGAGAGATATTTGTGTGTGAAAGCCGTCCTTCACCTAGCTTGTTGGGAACACAAAGT
>NW_022589039.1:0-7101 GCF_009834535.1 Camelus ferus | reverse complement strand
CTCCACATGCTCAGTTCTGGGAGATAAGTGTGTGTGAAATCCGTCCTTCACCTAGCTTGTTGGGAACACAAAGTTTCTTTTCATTTGCAGACTCCAATCCATACATATATATGGGGAGGTACAAGCTCAAACCCGGTTTTACACTGAAAACGGCAGGAACTTCAAACCGGCACTAGGAAACAGATTGAGAAACCAGAGTAAAAGTTTCTCCTGCAACCCGTTCCCTTTGTGCTAGATGAACGAACGTCTCTCCACATGTTCAGTTCAGAGAGATAAGTTTGTGTGAAAGCCGTCCTTCACCTAGCTTGTTGGGAACAGAAGGATTCTTTTCAGATGCAAACATCTCTCCATACATATATATGGGTAGGTACTAGATCCAACTCGGTTTTACAGTGAAAATTGCAGGAAATTCAAACCGGCACTAGGAAACAGACTGAGTAACCACAGTAAAAGATACTCCTGCAACACTTTCCCTTTGTGCTAGATGAACGAACGTCTCTCCACATGCTCAGTTGTGAGAAATAAGTGTGTGTGAAAGCCGTCCTTCACATAGCTTGTTGGGAACACAAAGTTCCTTTTCAGTTGTATACTCCACTCCATACATATATATGGGGAGATACTAGCTCCAACTCGGTTTTCCAGTGAAAACTGCAGGAACTTCAAACCGGCACTAGGAAACAGACTGAGAAACCAGAGTAAAAGTTTCTCCTACAAACCGTTCCCTTTGTGCTAGATGAACGAACCTCTCTCCACATGCTCAGTTCTGAGAGATAAGTGTGTGTGAAAGCCGTCCTTCACCTAGCTTGTTGGGAACACAAAGTTTCTTTTCAGTTGCAAACAATACTCTCCATACATATATACGGGGAGGTAATAGCTCCAACTCGGTTTTACAGTGAAAACTGCAGGAACTTCAAAATGGCACTAGGAAACAGACTGAGAAACCACAGTAAAGTTTCTCCTGCAACCCGTTCCCTTGGTGCTAGATGAACGAACGTCTCTCCACATGCTCAGTTCTGAGAGATAAGTGTGTGTGAAAGCCGTCCTTCACCTAGCTTGTTGGGAACACAAAGTTTCTTTTCAGTTTCAAACTCCACTCCATACATATATATGGGGAGGTAATAGCTCCAACTCGGTTTTACAGTGAAAACTGCAGGAAATTCAAACCGGCACTAGGAAAAAGTCTGAGAAACCAGAGTAAAAGTTTCTCCTGCAAACCGTTCCCTTTGTGCTAGATGAACGAACGTCTTTCCACATGCTCATTTCTGAGAGATAAGTGTGTGTGAAAGCCGTCCTTCACCTAGCTTGTTGGGAACACAAAGTATCTTTTCAGTTGCAACTCCACTCCATACATACATATGGGGCGGTACCAGTTCCAACTCGGTTTTACAGTTAAAACTGCAGGAACTTCAAACCGGCACTAGGAAACAGACTGAGAAACCAGAGTAAAATTTCTCCTGCAACCAGTTCCTTTGGTGCTAGATGAACAATCTCTCCTCATGCTCAGTTCTGAGAGATAACGTGTGTGTGAAAGCCGTCCTTCAACTAGCTTGTTGGGAACACCAAAAAGTTTCTTTTCATGTTGCAAATCTCACTCATACATATATATGGGGAGGTACTAAGCTCCAACACTCGGTTTTACCAGTGAAACTGCAGGAAATTCAAACAGGCACTTAGGAAACAGTACTGAGAAACCAGGTGAAAAATTCATCCTGCAAACCCGTTCCCTTTGTGCTAGATGAACGAACGTCTCTCTCACATGCGCATTTCTGGAAGATAAGTGTGTGTGAAAAGCATCCTTCAACTAGCTTGTTAGGGAACACAAGTTATCTTTTCAAGTAGCAACTCCACTATCCATACATATATATGGGAAGGTACTAGCTCCACTCCGGTATTACACCGTGAAAACAACGGCAGAACTTCAGAACCGGGCAATTAGGAAGACGACTGAGAAACAATAAAAGATTCTCGTTCTCCTGCAACACAGTTCCCTTGGTGCTAGATGAACGAAAGTCTACTCCACAGGCGCCTCTCCTGAGAGATAAGTGTGTGTGAAAGCCGTCCTTCACCTAGCTTGTTGGGAACACAAGTTTCTTTTCAGTTGCAAACTCCACGTCCATACATATATATGGGAGTACTAGCTCCACTCGGTTTTTACAGTGAAACTGCAGGAAATTGCAAACCGGCACTAGGAAACAGCTGAGAAACCAGAGTAAAAGTTTACTCCTGCAACCCGTTCCTTTGTGCTAGATGAACGAAACGTCTCTCCACATGCTCATGTTCTGAGAGATAAGTGTGTGTGAAAGCCGTCCTTCAACCTAGCTGTTGGGAACCCAAAGTATCTTTTTCAGTTGAACTCCACTCCATACATATATATGGGAGAGGTACAGCTCCAACTCGGTTTACAGTTGAAAACTGCAGGAAACTTTCAAACCGGCACTAGGAAACAGACTGAGAAACCAGAGTAAAAGTTTCTTCCCTGCAACCCGTTCCTTTGTGCTAGATGAACGAACGTCTCTCCACTGCTCAGTTCTGAGACTAAGTGTGTGTGAAAGCTCGTCCTTCACTAGCTTGTTGGGAACACAAAGTTTCTTTTCAGTTGCAAACTCCACTCCATACATATATATGGGGAGGTACTAGCTCCAACTCGGTTTTACAGTGAAAACTGCAGGAACTTCAAACCGGCACTAGGAAACAGACTGAGAAACCAGAGTAAAAGTTTCTCCTGCAACCCGTTCCCTTTGTGCTAGATGAACGAACGGCTCTCCACATGCTCAGTTCTGAGAGATAAGTGTGTGTGAAAGCCGTCCTTCACCTAGCTTGTTGGGAACACAAAGTTTCTTTTCAGTTGCAAACTCCACTCCATACATATATATGGGGAGGTACTAGCTCCAACTCGGTTTACAGTGAAAACTGCAGGAACTTCAAACCGGCACTAGGAAACGACTGAGAAACCAGAGTAAAAGTTCTCCTGCAACCCGTATCCCTTTGTGCTAGATGAACGAACGTCTCTCCACATGCTCAGTTCTGAGAGATAAGTGTGTGTGAAAGCCGTCCTTCACCTAGCTTGTTGGGAACACAAGTTTCTTTTCAGTTGCAAACTCCACTCCATACATATATAATGGGGAGGTACTAGCTCCAACTCGGTTTTACAGTGAAAACTGCAGGAACTTTCAAAACCGGCACTAGGAAACAGACTGAGAAACCAGCAGTAAAAGTTTCTCCTGCAACCCGTTCCCTTTGTTGCTAGATGAACGAACGTCTCTCCACATGCTCAGTTCTGAGAGATAAGTGTGTGTGAAAGCCGTCCTTCACCTAGCTTGTTGGGAACACAAAGTTTCTTTTCAGTTGCAAACTCCACTCCATACATATATATGGGGAGGTACTAGCTCCAACTCGGTTTTACAGTGAAAACTGCAGGAACTTCAAACCGGCACTAGGAAACAGACTGAGAAACCAGAGTAAAAAGTTTCTCCCTGCAACCCGTTCCCTTTGTGCTAGAATGAACGAACGTCTCTCCACATGCTCAGTTCTGAGAGATAAGTGTGTGTGAAAGCCGTCCCTTCACCTAGGCTTGTTGGGAACACAAAGATTCTTTTCAGTTGCAAACTCCACTCCATACATATATATGGGGAGGTACTAGCTCCAACTCCGTTTTACAGTGAAAACTGCAGGAAACTTCAAACCCGGCACTAGGAAAAAGTACTGAGAAACCCAGAGTAAAAGTTTCTCATATGCAACCCGTTGCCCTTTGTGCTAGATGAACGAACGGTCTCTCCACATGCTCAGTTCTGAGAGATAAGTGTGGTGAAAGCCGTCCTTCACCTAGCTTGTTGGGAACAAAAAGTATCCTTTCAGTTGCAAACTCCCACTCCATACATATATAGGGGAGGTACTAGCTCCAACTCGGTTTTAGCAGTGATAACTAGCTGGAACTTAAATCCGGCACTAGGAAACAGCCTGAGCAATCCAGAGTAAAAGTTTCTCCTGCAACAGTTCCCTTTGTTGCTAGATGAACGGACGTCTCTCCACATGCTCATGTCCTGAAGATAAGGTGTGTGTGAAAGCCGTCCTTCACCTAGCTTGTTGGGAACACAAAGTATCTTTTCAGTTGCAACTCCACTCCATACATATATATGGAGAGGTACTAGCTCCAACTCGGTTTTACAGTGAAAACTGCAGGAAATTTAATCCGGCACTAAGAACACACTGAGAAACCAGAGTAAAAAGTTTGTCCTGCAACCCGTTCCCTTTGTGCTAGATGAACGAACGTCTCCCCACATGCTCAGTTCTGAGAGATAACTGTGTGTGAAACTCGCCTTCACCTAGCTTGTTGGGAACACAAAGTTTCTTGTTCATTTGCCAGACTCCACTCCATACATATATATGGGGAGGTACTAGCTCCAACTCCGGTTTACAGTGAATACTAGCAGGAACTTCAAACCGGCACTAGGAAACAGACTGAGAAATCCAGAGTAAACGATTCTCCTGCAACCCGTTCCCTTTGTGGCTAGATGAACGAACGTCTCTCCACATGCTCAGTTCTGAGAGATAAGTGTGTGTGAAAGCCGTCCTTCACCTAGCTTGTTGGGAACACAAAGATTTCTTTTCAGTTGCAAACTCCACTCCATACATATATATGGGGAGGTACTAGCTCCAACTCGGTTTTACAGTGAAAACTGCAGGAAATTCAAACCGGCACTAGGAAACAGACTGAGAAACCAGAGTAAAAGTTTCTCCTGCAACACCGTTCCCTTTGTGCTAGATGAACGAACGTCTCTCCACATGCTCATTTCTGAGAGATAAGTGTGTGTGAAAGCCTATCCTTCACCTAGCTTGTTGGGAACACAAGTTTCTTTTCAGTTGCAAGACTCAACTCCATACATATATATGGGGAGGTACTAGCTCCAACTCGGTTTTACAGTGAAAACTGCAGGAACTTCAAACTCGGCACTAGGAAACAGACTGAGAAACCAGAGTAAAAGTTTCTCCTGCAACCCGTTCCCTTGGTGCTAGATGAACGAACGTCTCTCCACATGCTCAGTTCTGAGAGATAAGTGTGTGTGAAAGCCGTCCTTCACCTAGCTTGTTGGGAACACAAAGTTTCTTTTCAGTTGCAAACTCCACTCCATACATATATATGGGGAGGTACTAGCTCCAACTCGGTTTTACAGTGAAAACTGCAGGAAATCAAACCGGCACTAGGAAAAAGTCTGAGAAACCAGAGTAAAAGTTTCTCCTGCAAACCGTTCCCTTTGTGCTAGATGAACGAAAGTCTCTCCACATGCTCAGTTCTGAGAGATAAGTGTGTGTGAAAGCCGTACTTCACCTAGCTTGTTGGGAACACAATAGTTCTTTCAAGTTGCAAACTCCACTCCATACATATCATATGGGGAGGTACAAGCTTCCAACTCGGTTTACAGTGAAAACTGCAGGAACTTCAAATCCGCACTAGGAAACAGACTGAGAAACCAGAGTAAAAGTTTCTCCTGCAACCCGTTCCCTTTGGTGCTAGATGAAAAACGTCTCTCCATCATGCTCAGTTCTGAGAGATTAAGTGTGTGTGAAAGCCGTCCTTCAACTAGCTGTTGGGAACACAAAGTTTCTTTTCAGTTGCAAACTCCACTCCATACATATATATGGGGAGGTACTAGCTCCAACTCGGTTTTATAGTGAAAACTGCAGGAACTTCAACCGGCACTAGGAAACAGACTGAGAAACCAGTAGTAAAAGTTTCTCCTGCAACCCGTTCCTTTTGTGCTAGATGAACGAACGTCTCTCTACATGCTCATTTCTGAGAGATAGTGTGTGTGAAAGCCGTCCTTCACCTAGCTTGTTGGGAACACAAAGTTTCTTTTCAGTTGCAACTCCACTCCATACATATATATGGGGAGGTACTAGCTCCAACTCGGTTTACAGTGAAAACTGCAGGAACTTCAAACCGGCACTAGGAAACAGACTGAGAAACCAGAGTAAAGATTCTCCTGCAACCCGTTCCCTTTGTGCTAGATGAACGAACGTCTCTCCACATGCTCAGTCTGAGAGATAATTGTGTGTGAAAGCCGTCCTTCACCTAGCTTGTTGGGAACACAAAGTTTCTTTTCATTTGCAAACTCCACTCCATACATATATAAGGGGAGGTACTAGCTCCAACTCGGTTTTACAGTGATAACTGCAGGAACTTTAATCCGGCACAAAGAAACACAGTGAGAAACCAGAGTAAAATTATCTCCAGCAACCCGTTCCCTTTGTTCTAGATGAACGAACGTCTCTCCACATGCTCTGTCCTGAGAGATAAGTGTGTGTGAAAGCCGTCCTTCACCTAGCTTGTTGGGAACCCAAAGTATCTTTTCAGTTGAAACTCCACTCCATACATATATATGGAGAGGTACAAGCTCCAACTCGGTTTAACAGTGAAAACTGCAGGAAATTTAATCCGGCTCTAAGAAACACACTGAGAAACCAGAGTAAAAGTTTGTCCTGCAACCCGTTAACTTTGTGCTAGATGAACGAACGTCTCCCCACATGCTCAGTTCTGAGAGATAACTGTGTGCTAAACTCGTCCTTCACCTAGCTTGTTGGGAACACAAAGTTTCTTTTCAGTTGCAGACTCCACTCCTTACATATATATGGGGATGTACTAGCTCCAACTCGGTTTTACAGTGAAAACTGCAGGAACTTCAAACTGGCACTAGGAAACAGAATTAGAAACCACAGTAAAAGTTTCTCCTGCAACCCGTTCCCTTGGTGCTAGATGAACGAACGTCTCTCCACATGCTCAGTTCTGAGAGATAAGTGTGTGTGAAAGCCGTCCTTCACCTAGCTTGTTGGGAACACAAAGTTTCTTTTCAGTTGCAAACTCCACTCCATACATATATATGGGGAGGTAATAGCTCCAACTCGGTTTTACAGTGATAACTGCAGGAAATTCAAACCGGCACTAGGAAAAAGTCTGAGAAACTAGAGTAAAAGTTTCTCCTGCAAACCGTTCCCTTTGTGCTAGATGAACGAACGTCTCTCCACATGCTCATTTCTGAGAGATAAGTGTGTGTGAAAGCCGTCCTTCACCTAGCTTGTTGGGAACACAAGTATCTTTTCAGTTGC
>NW_022589038.1:0-7116 GCF_009834535.1 Camelus ferus | reverse complement strand
ACATATCTCTCAGAAAACTGAACATGTGGAGAGACTTTCGTTCACTAGCGTGAAGGGAACGGGTTGCAGGAGAAACTTTACTCTGGTTTCTCAGTCTGTTTCCTAGTGCCAGTTTGAAGTTCTTGCAGTTTTCACTATAAAACCGAGTTGGAGCTAGTACCTACCTATATATATATATGGAGTGTAGTTTGCAACTGGAAAGAAACTTTGTTTTCCCAACAAGCTATATGAAGGACGGCTTTCACACACACTCATCTCTCAGAAACTGATCATGTGGAGAGACGGTCGTTCATCTATCACAAAGGCAACGGGTTGCAGTGAAATTTACTAAGCTTTCTCATTCTGTTTCCTAGTGCCTTATTGAAGTTCCTGCAGTTTTCACTGTAAAATCGATTTGAGCTATTACCTCCCCATATATATGTATGGAGTGTAGTTTGCAACTGAAAAGAAACTTTGTGTTCCCGACAAGGAAAGTGAAGGACGCATTTCACACACACTTCCTCTCAGAATTGAGCATGTGGAGAGACGTTCATTCATCTAGCACAAAAGAAACAGGTTGCAGGGGAAAATATTCTCTGGTTTTTCAATCTGTTCCTAGTGCCGGTTTGAAGTTCCTGCAGTTTTCACTGTAAACCCGAGTTGGAGCTAGTACCTCCCCTTATATATATATGGATTGTGGTTTGCAAATGAATTCAATCTTTGTGTTCCCAAGAAGCTAGTTTAAGAACGGCTTTCACACACACTTATCTCTCAGATCTGAGCATGTGGAGAGACGTTCATTCATCTAGCACAAAGGGAACGGGTGGCAGGGGAACATTTTTCTCTGGATTCTCAGTGTGTTTCCTAGTGTCGGTTGGAAGTTCCTGAAGTTTTCTCTGTAGAACCAAATTGGAGCTAGAACCACCCCATATATATGCATGGAGTGTAATTTGCAACTGAAAAGAAACTTTGTGTTTCCAACAAGCTAGGGGAAGGAAGGTTTTCACCCACACTTTTCTTTCTGAACTGAGCATGTGGAGAGACGTTCGTTCACCTAGCAAAAAGGAATAGGTTGCATGGTAAACTGATTCTCTGGGTTCTTAGTCGGTTTCTTTGTGCCGGTTTGAAGTTCCTGCAGTTTTCACTGTAAAACCGGGTTGGAGCTAGTACCTAACCATAGATATGTAATGGCTTGTAGATTGCAACTTAAAGGAATCAGTGTGTTCCCAACAAGCTAGGTGAAGTTCGGCTTTCACACACATAATATCTCTCAAAATGAGCATGTGGAGAGACGTCATTCACCTAGGAAAAAGGGAAACGTTTACAGGAGAAACTTTTATTCTGGGTTTTGAGAATTTCCTAGTGCCGGTTTGAAGTTCCTGCAGTTTTCATTGTAAAACCGATTTGGAGCTAGTACCTCCCCATCTATATTTATGGAGTGTAGATGGCAAATGAAAAGAAACTTTGTGTTCCCAACAAGCTAGTTGAAGGCCTGCTTTCACACACACTTATTTCTCAGACCTGAGCATGTGGAGAGAGGTTCATTCATTTAGCACAAATGGAACGGGTTGCAGGAGGAATTATTCCCTGGTTTCTCATTCTGTTTCCTACTGCCGGTTTGAAGTTCCTGCAGTTTTCAATCTAAACCCGAGTTGGAGCTAGTACCTCCCCTTATATATGTATGGATTGTTGTTTGCAAATAAATAGAAACTATGTGTTCCCAAAAAGCTAGGTGAAGGACTGATTTCACACACATTTATCTCTCAGAACAGAGCATCTGGAGAGACGTTCATTCATCTAGCACAAAGGGAACGGGTTGCAGGGGAACATTTGACTCTGGTTTCTCAGTGTGTTTCCTAGTGTGGGTTGGATGTTCCTGCAGATTTCTCTGTAAAACCTAGTTGGAGCTAGTACCTACCCATATATATTTACGGAGTGTAGTTTGCAACTTAGAAGTATCTTTGTGTTCCCAACTAGCTAGGTGAAGGACGGCTTCAACACAAACTTATCTCTCAGATCTTAGCATCTGGAGAGACGTTCATTCATCTAGCACAAAGGGAACGGGTGGCAGTTGAACATTTTACACTGGTTTCTCAGTGTGTTCCTAGTGTCGGTTGGAAGTTCCTGCAGTTTTCTCTGTAAATCCGTGTTGGAGCTAGTCCCAACCCATATATATATATGGAGTGTATTTTGCAACCGAGAAGAATCTTTGTGTTCCCAACAAGATATTTGAAGGACGGCTTTCACACACACTTATCTCTCAGACTTGAGCATGTGGAGAGACGTTCGTTCACCTAGCACAAAGGGAAAGGTTTGCAGGGAAACTTTTACTATGGTTTCTCAATCTGTTTCCTAGTGCCGGTATGAAGTTCCTGCAGTTTTCACTGTAAAACCGAGATGGAGCTTATACATCCCCATATAGTTATGGAGTGTAGATTGCAACTTAAAGGAAAATTTGTGTTCCCAACAAGCTTGGTGATGGACTGCTTTCACACACACTTATCTCTGAGAACTGAGCATGTGGAGAGACGTTCGTTCATCTAGCACAAAGGGAACGGGTTGAAGGGAAAATTTTACTCAGCATTCTCAGTCTGTTTCCTAGTGCCGGATTGAAATTCCTGCTATTTTCACTGTAAAACCGATTTGAGCTAGTACCTCCGCATGTATATTTATGGAGTGTATTTTGCATCTGAAAATAACATTGTGTTTCCAGCAAGCTAGGTGAAGGATGGCTTTCAAAAACACTTATATCTCAGAACTGAGCATGTGGAGAGACGTTCGTTCATCTTGCACAAAGGGAACGGGTTGAAGGGGATATTTTACTAAGCTTTCTCAGGCTGTTTCCTAGTGCTTTATTGAAGTTCCTGCAGTTTTCACTGTAAAATCGATTTGAGCTATTACCTCCCCATATATATGTATGGAGTGTAGTTTGCAACTGAAATGAAAATTTGTATTCCCAACATGCTAGGTGAAGGACGGCTTTCACACACACTTATCTCTCAGAACTGAGCATGTGGAGAAAACTTCGTTCATCTAGCACAATGGAAACGCTTTGAAAGTGTAACATTTACTCTGGTTCCTCAGTCTGTTTCCTAGTGCCGTTTTGAAGTTCCTGCAGTTTTCACTGTAAAACAGTGTTGGAGCTAGGTCCTCCCCATATAAATGTATGGAGTGTAGTTTGCAACTGAAGAGAAACTTTGTGTTCCCAACAAGCTAGTTGAAGGACGGCATTTGCACATACTTATCTCTCAGAAATGAGCATGTGGAGAGACGTTCATTCATCTTGCACAAAGGGAACAGTTTGCAGGGGAAACTGTTACTCTGGTTTCTCAGTCTGTTTCTTAGTGCCTGTAATAATTTCCTGCATTTTCATTGTAAAACCGAGTTAGAGCTAATACATCCCCATTTACATATATTAAGTGTAGTATGCAACTGAAATGAAAATTTGTATTACCAACAAGCTAGCTGAAGTAGGGCTTTCACACACACTTATCTCTCAGAAATGAGCATGTGGGGATTCGTTCGTTCATCTAGCACAAAATGGAACGTTTTGCAGAAAAAATATTTACTCTAGTTCCCGGTATGTTTCCTAGTGCCGGTTTGAAGTTCCTGCAGTTTTCACTGTAAAATCGATTTGGAGCCAGGACCGCCCCATATATATGTATGGAGTGTAGTTTGCAACTAAAAAGAAACTTTGTGTTCCCAACAAGCTTGGTGAAGGGCGGCTTTCAGACACACTTATCTCTTAGAACTGAGCATGTGGAGAGACGTTCGTTCATCTAGCACAAAGGGAACGGGAGGCAGGGGAATCTGTTTCTCTGGTTTCTCAGTCTGTTTCCTAGAGCCTGATTGAAGTTACTGCAGTTTTCACTGTAAAACCGAGTTGGAGATTATACCTCCCCATATGTATGCAGTGTAGTTTGCAACTGAAAGAATCTTTGTGTTCCCAACAAGCTAGGAGAAGGACGGCTTTCACACACACATATCTTTCAGAAAAGAGCATGTGGAGAGACGTTCGTTCATCTAGCACAAAATGGAACGTTCTGCAGGAGAAACTTTTACTCTGGATTCTCAGTCTGTTTCCTAGTGCCGGTTTGAAGTTCCTGCAGTTTTCACTGTAAAACCGAGTTTGGAACTACTACCTACCCATATATATGTATGGATGAGTAGATTGCTATACTGTGAAGAAACTTTGTTTATAACAAGCAAGTTGATCAGGACGGTTTCACACACACTTAACTCTCAGAAATTACCACTGTGGGTAGACGTTCATTCCTCTCTGAGCAATGGAACGTTTTGCAGGGGAAAATTTTTCTCTGGTTCTCAGTCTGTTCTAGCTGCTGTATGAAGTTCCTGCATTTTTCACTGTAAACCGACTTGAGCTTGTACCTTCCTTTTATATGTATGAAGTGTAGTTTGCAACTGAAATGAAAATTGTATTCCAAACAAGATAGGTGAAAGGACCGCCATTACACTACAACACTTATCTCTCAGAAACTAGCTTGTGGAGAAGTTCGCCTCAGTTAGCACAATGGAAACGCTTTGCAAGTGTAACATTTAACTGTGTTTTCTCAGTCTGTTTCGTAGTGCCGTTTTGAATTTCCTGAAGTTTTCATGTAAAACAGTGTTGGAGCTAGGTCCTCCACTTATAAATATATGGAGTGTAGTTGCAAATGAAGAGAAACTTGTGTTCCCAACAAAACCAGGTGAAGGACGGCATTTGCACACACATATCTCTCAGAAATGAGCATGTGGGGAGACGTTCGTTCATCTAGCACAAAGGGAACGGGATTGAAGGGGAAATGTTACTCTGGTTCTCAGTCTGTTTCCTAGTGCCGGTTAGAAGTTCTTGCAGTTTTCCTCTGTAAAACCGATTTGAGCTAGTACCACCCCATATATATTTATGGAGTGGATTTTGCAACTGAAAAGAATCTTTGTGCTCCCCACAAGCTAGGTGAAGTACGGCTTCACCATACTTATCTCTCAGAACTTAGAATGTGGAGAAAATTCGTTACATAGCACAATGGGAACGCTTGCAAGTGTAACATTTACTCTGGTTTCTCATTCTTTTTACTAGTGCCAGTTTGAATTCCTGCAGTTTGCACTGTAAAACCGTCTTGGAGCTTATACCTCCCCATATATGTAAGCAGTGTAGTTGCAACTAAAGAAACTTTGTGTTTCCCAACAAGCTATGTGAAGGACGGCTTTCACACACACTTATCTCTCAAGAACTGAGCATGTGGAGAGACGTTCGTTCATCTAGCACAAAAAGAACGGTTACAGGGGAATCTGTTATTCTGGTTTCTCAGTCTGTTTCCTTGCCGGTATTAAGATCCTGCATTTTCACTGTAAAAACCGACTTGGAGCTAGTACATCCCCATTTATATATATGAACTGTAGTTTGCAACTGAAATGAAAATTTGTATTACAAACAAGCTAGGTGAAGTACGGCTTTCAAACACACATATATTTCAGAAATGAGCATGTGAGAGAGACTTTCGTTCATCTAGCACAAAATGGAACGTTCTGCAGGAGAAAATTACTCTGGATTCTCAGTCTGTTTCCTAGTGCCGGTTTGAATTTCCTGCATTTTCACTGTAAAATCTATTTGGAAATAGTACCTCCCATATATATGTATGGAGTGTAATTGTACTGAGAAGAAACTTGTGTCATAACAAGCAAGTTGAAGGACGGCTTTCACACACACTTATCTCTCAAAAATTAGCATTGGGGAGACGTTCGTTCTCTAGAACAATGGAATGTGTGCAGGGGAAAATTTTACTCTGGTTTGTCAGTCTGTTTCCTAGTGGAGTATGTATTTCCTGCATTTTTCAATTGTAAATCGAGTTGGAGCTAGTACCTTCCCTTTTATATTTATGAATTGTAATTTGCAACTGAAATGAAAATTTGTTTCCCAAAAGCTAGGTGAAGGACGGCTTTCACACACACTTATCTCTCAGAATAGAGCATGTGGAGAAAAGTTCGTTCACCTAGACCACAATGGAAACGCGTATGCAAGTGTAACATTACTCTGGTTTTTCAGTCTGTTTCGTAGTGCCGTTTTGAAGTTCCTGAAGTTTCACTGTAAAACCGTGTTGGAGCTAGGTCCTCCAAATATAAATGTATGGAGTGTAGTTTGCAACTGAAGAGAAATTTTGTGTTCCCAACAAACAAGATGAAGGACGGCTTCTACACACAATAAACTCTCAGAAATGAGCATGTGGAGAGACGATCGTTCATCTAGCAAAAAGGGAACGGGTTGCAGGGGAAACTGTTTTTTGGTTTTCTCAGTCTGTTCCTAGTGCCGTTTTGAAGTTCTTGCAGTTTTCACTGTAAAACCGAGTTGGAGCTAGGTCCTCCATATATAAATGTATGCAATGTAGTTTGCAACTGAAAGAAACTTCTGTTCCCAACAAGCTAGGTGAAGGACGGCATTTGCACACACTTATCTCTCAGAACTGAGCATGTGGAGAGACGTTCGTTCATCTAGCACAAAGGGAACGGGTGGAAGGGGAAACTTTTTCTCTGGTTTCTCGTTCTGTTTCCTAGTGCCGGTTTGAAGTTCCAGCTGTTTTCACTGTAACAAAGAGTTGGAGCCAGGACCTCCCCATATATATGTAAGTAGTGTAGTTTGCAACTGAAAAGAAAATTTGTGTTCCCAAGAAGCTAGTTGAAGGACGGCTTTCACACACACTAATCTCTCAGAACTGAGCATGTGGAGAAAATTTCGTTCACCTAGCCAAAAGGGAACGGGTTGCAGGGGAAAATTTACTCTGGATTCTCTGGCTTTTCCTAGTGCCGGTTTGAAGTTCCTGCAGTTTTCACTGTAAAACCGTGTTGGAGGTTGGACTTCCCCATATAAATTTATGGAGTGAAGTTTGCAAATAAAAAGAAACTTTGTGTTCCAAACAAGCTAGGTGAAGGACGCATTTCACACACACTTATCTCTCAGAACTGAGCATGTGGAGAGACTTTCGTTCATCAAGCACAAAAGGAACGGATTGAAGTGGAAATTTTACTCAGCATTCTCAGTCCGTTTCCTAGTGCCGGTTTGAATTTCCTGCAGTTTTCACTGTACAATCGATTTGAGCTAGTACAGCCCCATATATATGAATGGAGTGTAGTTAGCTACTGAAA
>NW_022589037.1:0-7161 GCF_009834535.1 Camelus ferus | reverse complement strand
GCTAGGGAAGGACGGCATTCCCTCACAATTCTTCTCAGAAATGAGCTGGGGAGGGACGTCGTTCATCTAGCACAAATGGAAAGGTTTGCTTGGGAAACCCTTTCTCTGGATTCTCAGTCTGTTTCCTAGTGCCAGTATGAGTTCCTGCTGTTTTCAGTGTAAAAGCGGTTGGAACTAGTACCTCCCCTTATATATGTATGGGGGTTGTTTGCAACTGAAAAGAAACTTTTGTGTTCAAAAACAAGCTGGGGAATGACGGCTTTCACACACACTTATCTTTCAGAACTGAGCAAGTGGAGAGCCCTTCGTTTATGTAGCACCAAATGGAACGGGTTTCAGGAGTAACTTTTTCTCTGGATTCTCAGTCTGTTTCCTAGTGCCGGTTGAAGGTTCCTGCCAGTTTTCACTGTTTAAACGAGTTTGAGCTAGTACCAACCCATATATATGTATGGAATGAGTTTCCAACTAAAAAAACTTTGTTTCAAAACAAGATAGTGAACGACGGCTTTCACACACAATTATCTCTCAGAATGAGCTTGTGGAGAGCCGTTCGTTCATCTAGCCACATGGAACGGTTTGCAGGAGTAACTTTTTCTCTGGTTTCTCCAGTCTGTTCCTAGTGCCGGTTTGAAATTCCTGCAGCTTTCATTAAACCGAGTTGGAGCTAGAGCTACCCATAGTATATATTGAGTGTAATTGCAACTGAAAACAAACTTTGTGTTCCCAACAGGCTATGTGAAGGACGGCTTGTCACAAACACACGTATCTCTCAGAACTGAGCATGTGGAGAGACGTTCGTTCATCTAGCACAAGTGGAACGGTTTCAGGAGAGAAACTTTACTCTGGTTTTTCGTCGGCTTCCTAGTGCCGGTTTAATATTCTTGTAGTTTTCACCGTAAATCCGAGTTGGAGCTAGGACCAACCCATATATATGATGAGTGTATTTTGTAACTGAAGAAACTTTCTTTTCCCAACAAGCTAGGTGAAGTACGGCTTTCACACACACGTATCTCTCAGAACGAGCATGTGGAGAGACGTTCGTTCATCTAGCACAAAGGGAACGGTTTGCAGGAGAAAATTTTACTATGTTTCTCATTCGGCTCCTAGTGCCGGTTTAATGTTCCTGCATTTTTCACTGTAAAACCTAGTTGAGCTAGTACTTCCCCATGTAAATGTATGGGTTGTATTTTGCAAAATAAAGAAACTTTATTTTCCAAAAAACTAGGTGGAAGGACGGCTTTCACACAATTATCTCTCAGAACTGAGCATGTGGAGAGACGTTGTTCATCTAGCACAAGGGAACGTGTTGCAGGAGAAATTTTTACTCTGGTTTCTCAGTCGGCTTCCAAGGGCCGGTTTGAAGTTCCGGCAGATTTCACTGCAAAAACGAGTTGGAGCTGGTACAAACACATATATATGTATGTAGTTTAATTGGCAACTGAAAAGAAACTTTGTGTTCCAACAAGCTAGGTGAAGGACGGCATTCACACATACTTATCTCTCAGAACTGAGCATGGGGAGGGACGTTCGTTCATCTAGCACAAATGGAAAGGTTTGCTTGGGAAACCCTTTCTGAATTCTCAGTCTGTTTCCTAGTGCCAGTATGAAGTTCCTGCAGTTTTCATTGTAAAACCGAGTTGGAAGTAGTACATCCTCATATATATTATGGAGAGTTGTTTGCAACTGAAAAGAAACTTTGTGTTCAAAAACAAGCTGGGTGAATGACGGCTTTCACACACACTTATCTCTCAGAACTGAGCAAGTGGAGAGCCGTTCGTTCATGTAGCAAAAAGGAACGGGTTGCGAGTAACTTTTTCTCAGGTTTCTCAGTCTGTTTCCTAGTGCCGGTTGAAGTTCCTGCAGTTTTCACTGTAAAACCGAGTTGGAGCTAGTACCTCCCCATAGATATATATTGAGTGTAACTTGCAACTGAAAACAAACTTTGTGATCCCAACAAGCTAGTTGAAGGAAGGCTTTCACACACGATCTCTCAGAACTTAGCATGTGGAGAGACGTTCGTTCATCTAGTACAAAGGGAAACGGGTTTGCAGGAGAAACTCTTTTCTGGTTTCTAAGTCTGTTTCCTAGTGCCAGTATGAAGTTCCTGCAGTTTTCACTGTAAAACTGAGTTGGAACTAGTACTCCCCAAAGAAATATATGGAGTGTATTTTGCAACTGAAATAAACTTTGTGTTCACAACAAGCTAGGTGAACGACGGCTTTCACACACTTATCTCTCAAAAATGAGCATGTGGAGGACGTTCGTTCATCTAGCACAAAGGGAACGGGTGCAGGAGAAACTTTTACTCTGGTTTCTCAGTCTGCTTCCTAGTGCCGGTTTCGGTCATGTTCCTGCAGTTTTCACTGTAAAACCGAGTTGGAGCTAGTACCAACCATATATATGTATGTATTGTAGATTGCACCTGAAAAGATCTTTGTGTTCCCAACAAGCTAGTTGAAGTACGCATTCACACACATTATCTCTCAAAAATGAGCATGTGCAGAGACGTTCGTTCATCTAGCACGAATGGAACGTTTTCAGTAGAAACTTTTACTCTGGTTCTCATTCGGCTCCAAGGTCCGGTTGAATGAAATTCCGGCAGTTTTCAGTGAAAACGAGTTGGAGCTAGTACAAACACATATATATAAATGGAGTTTAATTTGCAATTGAAAGAAACTTTGTGTTCCCAACAAGCTAGGTGAATGACGACTCTCTCACACACTTATCCCACAGAACTGAGAATGTGGAGAGAGGTTCTTTCATCTAGCAGAAATGGAAAGGTTGCAGGAGAAACGTTTACTTGGTTTCTCTGTCTATTTCCTAGTGCAGGTTGGATGCTCCTGCAGTTTTCACTGTAGAAACGAGTTGGAGCTAGTACCAACCCATATAATTGTCTGGGTGTAAATGCAACTGAAAAGAATCTTTGTGTTCCCAACAAGCTTGGTGAATGATGGCTTTCACACACAATTATCTCTCAGAACTGAACATGGGGATGGACTTTTCGTTCATCTAGCACAAATGGAAAGGTTTGCTTGGGATACACATTCTCTGGATTCTCAGTTTGTTTCCTAGTGCCAGTATGAAGTTCCTGCAGCTTTCAGTGTAAAACCGAGTTTGGAACTAGTACCTCCCCTATAATGTATGGAGTGGTGTTTTTGCAAAATGAAAGAAACTTTGTGACCAACAAGCTAGGTGAAGACGGCATTCACACACATTATCTCTCAGAAACTGAGCATGTGGATTGATGTTCGTTCATCTAGCACAAAGGGAACGGGTTGCAGGAGAAACTTTTACTCTGGTTTCTGAGTCTGTTCCTAGTGCCGGAGTGAAGTTCCTGCAGTTTTCACTGTAAAACAGAGTTGGAGCTAGTACCTCCCGATAGATATATATGGAGTGTAAATTGCAATTGAAAAGAACCTTTGTGTTCCCAACAAGCTAGTTTAAGTTCGCTTTCACACACACTTTTCTCTCAGTACTGAGCATGTGGAGAGACGTTCGTTCATCTAGCAAAGGGAACGTGTTGCAAGCAGAAATTTTTACTCTGGATTCTCAGTCGGCTTACAAGGCCGGTTTTGAAGTTCCGACAGATTTCACTGCAAAAACGAGTTGGAGCTGGTACAAACATATATATGTATGTAGTTTAATTGGCAACTGAAAAGAAACTTGTGTTCCCACAAGCTAGGTGAAGGACGGTATTCACACATACTTATCTCTCAGAACTGAGCATGGGGAGGGACGTTCGTTCATCTAGCACAAATGGAAAGGTTTCTTGGGAAAACATTTCTCTGAATTCTCAGTCTGTTTCCTAGTGCCAGTATGAAGTTCCTGCAGTTTTCAATGTAAAACCGAGTAGGAAGTAGTACATCCTCATATATATGTATGGAGAGTTGTTTGCAACTGAAAAAAACTTTGTGTTCAAAAACAAGCTGGGTGAATGACGGCTTTCACACCACTTATCTCTCAGAACTGAGCAAGTGGAGAGCCGTTCGTTCATGTAGCAAAAATGGAACGGGTTGCAGGAGTAACTTTTTCTCAGGTTTCTCAGTCTGTTTCCTAGTGCCGGTTTGAAGTTCCTGCAGTTTTCACTGTAAACCGAGTTGGAGCTAGTACCTCCCCATAGATATATATTGAGTGTAATTTGCAACTGAAAACAAACTTTGTGATCCCAACAAGCTAGTTGAAGGACGGCTTTCACACACACGTATCTCTCAGAACTTAGCATGTGGAGAGACGTTCGTTCATCTAGTACAAAGGGAACGGGTTGCAGGGAGAAACTCTTTTCTGGTTTCTAAGTCTGTTTCGTAGTGCCAGTATGAAGTTCCTGCAGTTTTCACTGTAAAACCGAGTTGGAACTAGTACCACCCCAAAGAAATATATGGAGTGTATAATGCAACTGAAATAAACTTTGTGTTCCAACAAGCTAGGTGAACGACGGCTTTCACACACACTTATCTCTCAGAACTGAGCATGTGGAGAGACGTTCGTTCATCTAGCACAAAGGACGGGTTGCAGGAGAAACTTTTACTCTAGTTTCTCAGTCGGCATCCTAGTCCCGGTTGGATATTCCTGCAGTTTTCACTGTAAAAATAGTTGGAGCTAGTACCAACCCATATATATGTATGGATTTTAGTTTGCAACTGAAAAGAAACTTTGTGTTCCCAACAAGCTAGGTGAAGGTCGGCATTTACACACACTTATCTCTCAGAACTGAGCATGTGGATTGATGTTCGTTCATCTAGCACAAAGGGAACGGGTTGCAGGACAAACTTTTACCCTGGTTCTCAGTCTATTTCGTAGTGCATGTTCGAAGTTCCTGCAGTTTACACTGTAAAACCGAGTTGGAGCTAGTACCACCCCATAGATATATATGGAGTGTAAATTGCAACTGAAAAGAAACTTTGTGTTCCCAACAAGCTAGTTGAAGAACGCTTTCAAACACACTTATTTTCAGAACTGAGCATGTGGAGAGATGTTCGTTCATCTAGCACAAAGGTAAAGTGTTGCAGGAGAAACTTTTACTCTGGTTTCTCAGTCGGCTTCCAAGGGCCGGTTTGAAGTTCCGGCAGTTTTCACTGTAAAAAAGAGTTGGAGTAGTAAACACATATATATGTATGGAGTATAATTTGCAACTGAAAAGAAACTTTGTGTTCCCAACAAGCTAGCTGAAGGACGGCTTTCACACACATTATCTCTCAGAACTGAGCATGTGGAGAGACGTTCGTTCATTTAGCAGAAATGGAACGGGTTGCAGGAGAACTTTTACTCTGGTTTCTCAGTCTATTTCCTAGTGCAGGTTGGATGTTCCTGCAGTTTTCACTGTAGAAAAGAGTTGGAGCTATTACCAACCCATATATATGTATGGATTGTAAATTGCTACTGAAATGAAACTTTGTTCCCAACAAGCTAGGTGAAGGACGGCTTTCACACACACTTAACTCAGAACTGAGCATGTGGAGAGACTTTCGTTCATCTAGCACAAAGGGAACGGTTTGCAGGGGAAACTTTTACTCTGGTTTCTCAGTCTGTTTCCTAGTGCCGGTATGAAGTTCCTGCAGTTTTCACTGTAGAAACATTTGGAGCTAGTATCCATCCCATATATATGTAAGGTGTGTAGTTTGCAACTGAAAAGGAACTTGGTTTTTCCAACAAGCTATTTGAAGGAAGCTTTTTCACACACTTATCTCTCTGAACTGCGCATGTGTAGAGACGTTCGTCATCTAGCACAAAGGGAACGGGTTGCAGGGAAATTATACTGTGTTTTCTCAATCGGCTTCCTAGTGCCGGTTTGAAGTTCCTGCAGTTTTCACTGTATAAACGAGTTGGAGCTAGTACCAACCCATATATATGTATGGAATGAAGTTTACAACTTAAAAGAAACTTTGTTTTCACAACAAGATAGGTCAACGACGGCTTTCACACACAATTATCTCCCAGAACTGAGCTTGTGGAGATACGTTCGTTCATCTAGCACAAAGGGAACGGGTTGCAGGAGAAACGTTTACTCTGGTTTCACACTCTGTTTCCTAGTGCCGAGTGAAGTTCCTTCAGTTTTCACTGTAAAACCGTTGTTGGAGCTATTACCTCCCCATATAATTGTAAAGAGTGTATTTTGCAACTGAAAAGAAACTTTGTGTTCCCAACAAGCTAGGTGAAGGACGGCTTTAACACACACTTATCTCTCAGAACTGAGCATGTGGAGAGACGTTCGTTCATCTAGCACAGAGGGAACGGGTTTGCAGGAGAAATTTTACTCTGGTTTCTCAGTCTATTTCCTAGTGCAGGTTGGAAGTTCCTGCAGTTTTCAATGTAAAACCGAGTTGGAGCTAGTACGTCCCCAAAGATATATATGGAGTGTAAATTGCAACTGAAAAGAAACTTTGTGTTCCCAAAAATCTAAGTGAAGTACGGCTTTCACACACACTTATCTCTCAGATCTGAGCATGTGGAAGACGTTCGTTCAACCAGCACAAATGAACGGGTTGCAGGTGAAACTTTTACTCTAGTTTCTCAGTCGACATACAAGTGCCGGTTTGATGTTCCTGCAGTTTTCACTGTAAAACCGTGTTGGAGCTAGTACAACCCATATATATGTAGGATAGTAGATTGCAACTGAAAAGAAACTTTGTGTTCCCAAGAAGCTAGCTGAAGGACGGCTTTCACACACACTTATCTCTCAGAATTGAGCATGTGGAGAGACGTTCGTTCATCTAGCACAAATGGAACGGGTTGCAGGAGAAACTTTTACTCTGGTTTCTCTATGTTTCCTAGTGCCGGTATGAAGTTCCTGCAGTTTTCACTGTAAAACCGATTTGGAGCTAGAACAAACCCATATATATGTTTGTATTGTAATTTGCAACTGAAAAGAAACTTTGTGATCCCAACAAGCTAGGTGAAGGAAGGTTTTCACACACAATTATCTCTCAGACTGAGCATGTGGAGAGACGTTCTTTCATCAAGCACAAAAGGAACGTGTTGCAGGAGAAACTTAAACTCTGGTTTCTCAGTTGGCTTCCAAGGCCGATTTGAGTTCCGGCAGTTTTCACTGTAAAAACGAGTTGGAGCTAGTACAAACACATATATATGTATATGGAGTTTAATTTGCAACTGAAAAGAAAATTTTTGTTCCCAACAAGCTAGGTGAAGGACGGCTTTCACACACAT
>NW_022589036.1:0-7166 GCF_009834535.1 Camelus ferus | reverse complement strand
CCGGTTTGAAGTTCCTGCAGTTTTCACTGTAAAACCTATTTGAATCTATTACCTCCCCATATATATGTATGAAATCGTGATTGCTACTGAAAGAAACTTTGTGTTCCCAACAATCTAGGTGAAGGACGGCTTTCAAACTCAATTATATTTCAGAACTGAGCATTGGAGAGAGGTTCGTTCATCAAGCTCAAAGGGAACAGGTTGATGGGGAAACTTTTACTCTGGTTTCTCAGTCGGTTTCCTAGTGCCGGTATGAAGTTCCTGCATTTTTCAATGTAAAACCGATTTGGAGTTAGTACCTCCCCATATATATGTATGGAATGGTGTTGGCAACTGAAAAGTAACTATGTGTTCCAAAGAAGCTATTTGAAGGACGACTTTCAAACACACTTATCTCTCAGAACTGAGCGTGTGGAGAGACGTTCGTTCATCTAGCACAAAGGGAACGAGTTTGCAGGGGAAACTTTTAATCTTGTATCCCAGTCTGTTTCTTGCTTCGGGTTTGAAGTTCCTGCAGTTTTCACTGTAAAACCGATTTGGAGCTAGTACCTCCCCATATATTTGTGTGGAATCACGTTTGCAACTGAAAAGAAACTGTGTTCCCAACAAGCTTAGTGAAGGACGGCTTTCAAACACACTTATCTTTCCGAACAGAGAATGTGGAGAGAAGTTCTTTCATCTAGAAGAAAGGGAACGCTTTGCAGGAGAAACTTTTACTCTGATTTCTCAGTGTGTTTCCTAGTGCCGGTTTGAGGTTTCCTGCAGTTTTCACTGTAAAACAGAGTTGGAGCTAGTACCTCCCCATATATATGAACGGAGTGGAATTTGCACCTGAAAGAAACTTTGTGTTCCCAACAATCTAGGTGAAGGACGCTTTCACACACAATTTTCTCTCAGAACTGAGCATGTGGAGAGACCTTCGTTCATCTAGCTCAAAGGGAACGGATAGCAGGAGAAACTATTACTCGGGTTTCTCAGTCTGTTTCCTTGTGCCGTTATGAAGTTCCTGCAGTTTACACAGTTAAACCGATTTGGAGCTTTTACCTCCGCATATATATGTATGGAATGTGGTTTGCACCTGAAAAGAATCTTTGGGTTCCCAACAAGTTAGGTGAAAGTACGGCTTTCACACACACTTCTATCTCAGAACTGAGCATGTGGACAGACATTCGTTCAACTTGCACAAAGGGAACGGGTTGCAGGGGAAACTTTTACTCTTGTTTCTCAGTCTGTTTCCTTGTGCCGGTTTGAAGTTCCTGAAGTTTTCACTGTAAAACCGATTTGGAGCTAGTATATCCCCATTTATATGTATGGAATGGAATTTGCACCTGAAATACTTTGTGTTCCCAACAAGCTAGGTGAAAGACGGCTTTCAAACACACTTATCTCTCAAAACTGAGCATGTGGAGAGACGTTCGTTCATCTAGCACAAATGGAACGGTTTGCGTAGAAACATTTACTGTGGTATTTCAGTCTGTTTCCTCGTGCCGATATATAGTTCCTGCAATTTTCACTGTAAAACAGATTTGGAGCTTTTACTTCCCCATATATATGTATGGAATGGAGTTTGAACCTGAAAAGAATCTTTGGGTTCCCAACAAGCTAGGTGAAGGACGGCTTTCACACACAATTTATCACTCAGAACTGAGCATGTGGAGAGACATTCTTTCATCTAGCACAAAGGGAACGGGGTGCAGGAAAAACATTTACTCTGGTTTCTCAGTCTGTTTCCTAGTGCCGGTTTGAATTTCCTGTAGTTTTCACTGTAAAAACGATTTGGAACTTATACCTCCCCATATATATGTATGGAATCGAGTTTGCTACTGAAAAGAAACTTTGTGTTCCCAACAAGCTTGGTGAAGGATGGCTTTCAAACTCACGTATCTTTCAGAACTGAGCATGTGGAGAGACGTTCGTTCATCTAGCTCAAAGGAACGGGTTGAAGGCGAAACTTTTACTCTCGTTTCTCAGTCTGTTTCCTAGTGCCGGTTTGAAGTTCCTGCAGTTTTCACTGTAAAATGGGTTGGAGCTAGTACCTCCCCATATATAAGTATGGATTGGAATTTGCACCTGAAAAGAAACTTTGTGTTCCCAACAAGCTAGGTGAAGGACGGCTTTCAAACACATTTATCTCTCATATCTGAGCATGTGGAAAGTCTTTCGTTCATCTAGCATAAATGGAACTGGTTTGCTTAAAAACATTTACACTGGTTTTTCAGTCTGTTTCCTAGTGCCGTTATATAGTTTCTGCAATTTTCACTGTAAAACAGATTTGGAGATTTTACCTTCCCATATATATGTATGGTTTGGAGTTTGCACCTGAAAAGAAACTTTGGGTTCCCAACAAGCTAGATGAATGACGGCTTTAACACCAATTTATCACTCAGAACTGAGCATGTGGAGAGACGTTCGTTCATCTAGCACAAAGGGAACGGGTTGCAGGAGAAATTTTTAATCTGGTTTCTCAGTCTGTTTCCTAGTGCCGGTTTGAATTTCCTGCAGTTTTCACTGTAAAACCGAATTGGAGCTTGTACCTCCCCATATATATGTATTGAGTGGAGATTGCAAGTGAAAAGAAACTTTGTGTTCCCAACAAGCTAGGTGAAGGACGTCTTTCAATCACACTTATCTTTCAGATCAGAGCATGTGGAGAGACGATCTTTCATCTAGCTCAAAGGGAATGGGTTGAAGTAGAAACTTTTACTCTGGTTTCTCAGTCTGATTCCTAGTGCCGGTATGAATTTCCTGCAGTTTTCACTGTAAAAGAGAGTTGGAGCTAGAACCTCCCATTATATACAAGTATGGAGTAGAATTTGCAACTGAAAAGAAACTTTGTGTTCCCAACAAGCTAGGTGAAGGACGGCTTTCACACATAATTATCCTCTCAGAACTGAGCATGTGGAGAGAAGTTCGTTCATCTAGCACAAACTGAACGGGATGCAAGAGAAACTTTTACTCTGGTTTCTCAGTGTGTTTCCTTGTGCCGTTTTGAAGTTCCTGCAGTTTACACTGTAAAACCGTGTTGGAGCTTGTACCTTCCTATATATATGTATGGTGTGGATTTGGCAACTGAAAATAACTTTTTGTTCCCAACTAGCTAGGTGAAGGAAGGCTTTCACACACACTTATCTCTCAGAACTGTGCATGTGGAGAGACGTTCGTTCATCAATCACAAATGGAACGGGTTTCAGGAGAAACATTTTCTCTGGTTTCTCACTGTGTTTCCTAGTGCTGGTTTGAATTTCCTGCAGTTTTCACTGTAAAAAGGAATTGGAGCTTGTACCTCCCCATATATACATATTGAATAGAGTTTGCTACTGAAAAGAAACTTTGTGTTCCCAACAAGCTAGGTGAAGGACGTCTTTCAAACACACTTATCTTTCAGATCAGAGCATGTGGAGAGACGTTTTTTCATCTAGCTCAAAGGGAACGCGTTGAAGTAGAAACTTTACTCTGGTTTCTCAGTCTGATTCCTAGTGCCGGTATGAATTTCTGCAGTTTTCACTGTAAAAGAGAGTTGGAGCCTAGAACCTCCCATTATATATAAGTGATGGAGTAGAATTTGCACCCTGAAAGAAACTTTGGTTCCCAAAAAGCTAGGTGAAGGACGGCTTTCACACATAATTATCTCTCAGAACTGAGCATGTGGAAAGACGTTCGTTCATCTATCACAAAAGGAACGGGTTTCAGGAGAAACATTTTCTCTGGTTTCTCACTCTGTTTCCTAGTGCTGGTTGAAGTTCCTGAAGTTTTCACTGTAAAACCGATTTGGAGGCTAGTACCCTCCCATTATATAAGTAAGTAATGGATTTTGCAACTGAAAAGAATCTATGTGTTCCCCAACAAGCTAGGTGAAGAAAGGCTTTCAAACACAAATATTCTCTCATACCTGAGCATGTGGAGAGACGTTCGTCATCTAGTACAAATGGAACTGGAATTGCGTAGAAACATTTACTCTGGGTTTTCACTCTGTTTCCTAGTGCCGGGTATGAAGTTTCTGCAATTTTCACTGTAAAAATCTATTTGGGGAATTTTACTTCCCCATATATATGTATGGAATGGAGTTGCACCTGAAAAGAATCATTTGGGTTCCCAACGAAGCTAGGTGTAGGGGCGTCTTTACACAACACATATCTCTCAGACTGAGCATGTGGAGAGACGTTTGTTCATCTAGCACAAAGGGAACGGGGTTGCAGGGAAATTTTACTCTGGTTTCTCAGACTGTTTTCCTACTGCCGGTTTGAAGTTCCTGCAATTTTTCACTGTAAAAACAGATTTGGAGCTAGTACCTCCCCATATATTTGTATGGAGTGGAATTTGCACCTGAAATATACTATGTGTCCCAACAAGCTAGCTGAAGGACGTCTTTCACACACAATTATCTATCAGAATGAGCATGTGGAGAGACGTTCGTTCATCTAGCACAAACGGAATGGGTTGCAGGAGAAACTTTTCTCTGGTTCTCTGTCTGATTCGTAGTGCCGTTTGAAGTTCCTGCAGTTTCACTGTAAAAATTGATTTGGATCTATTACCTCCCAATATATATGTATGGAGTGGATTTTCAACTGAAAAGAAACTTGTGTTACCAACAAGCTAGATGAAGGACGGATTTCACACACATTTATCTCTCAGAACCTAACATATGGAGAGACGTTCGTTCATCTAGCTCAAAGGGAACGGTTTGCGTAGAAACATTTACTGTGGTTTTCAGTCTGTTTCCGAGTGCCTGTATATATTCCTGCAATTTTCACTGTAAAATCGATTGGAGTTTTTACATCCCCATTATATATGGTGGAATGGTGTTTTGCACTGAAAAGAAACTTTGGGTTCCTAAAAAGCTAGGTGAAGAACGGCTTTCACTCACAATTATCACTCAGAACTGAGCATGTGGAGAGACGTTTCGTTCATCTAGCACAAAGGGAACGGGTTGCAGGAGAAATTTTTACTCTGGTTTTCAGAATTTTTCCTAGTGCCTGTTTGAATTTCCTGAAGTTTTCACTCTAAAACCGATTTGGAGCTTGTACCTCCCCATATATATGTATGGAATCGGGTTTGCTAATGAAGAAACTTTGTGTTCCCAAAGCTAGGTGAAGAATGGCTTTCCAACACACTTATATTCGAACTGAGCATGTGGAGAGACGTTCGTTCATCTAGCTCAAAGGGAACGGGTTGAAGGAGAAACTTTTACTCTGGTTTAACAGTCTGATTCCTAGTGCCGGTTTGAAGTTCCTGCAGTTTTCACTTTAAGAGATTTGGAGCTAGTACCCCTCCCCATATATAAGTATGGAGTGGACTTGGCACCTGAAAAGAAACTTTGTGTTCACACAAGCTAGTTGAAAGACGCCTTTCACACACACATATCTCTCAGAATGAGCATGTGGAGAGACGTTCGTTCATCTAGCACAAACGGAATGGGTTGCAAGAGAACTTTTACTCTGGTTTCTCAGTCTGTTTCCATGTGACGTTTTGAAGTTCCTGCATTTTCACTGTAAACCGTGTTGGAGCTAGTACAATCGCATTATATATGCATGGAGTGGAGTTGGAACTGAAAATAACTTTTGTTCACAACTAGATGACGGGACGGCTTTCACACACACCTATCTCTCAGAAATGTGCATATGGAGAGACGTTCGTTCATCTATCACAAAAGGAACGGTTTTCAGGAGAAACATTTTCCCCCTGGTTTCTCAGTCTGTTTCCTAGTGCCGGTTTGAAGTTCCTGCATTTTTCACGTAAAACTGATTTGGAACTAGTACCTCCCGTATATAAGTAAGTAATGGTGTTTGAAACTGAAAAGAAACTATCTGTTCCCAAGAAGCTAGGTGAAGGACGGCTTTCAAACACACTTATCTCTCAGAACTGAGCATGTGGAGAGACGTTCGTTCATCTATCACAAAGGAACGGGTTTCAGGAGAAACATTTTCTCTGGTTTCTCATCTCTGTTTCCTAGTGCTGGTTTGAAGTTCCTGCATTTTTCACTGTAAAACCGATTTGGAGCTAGTACCTCCCATTATATAAGTAAGTAAGGATTTTTGCAACTGAAAAGAAACTATGTGTTCCCAACAAGCTAGGTGAAGAAAGGCTTTCAAACACAATTATCTCTCATACCTGAGCATGTGGAGAGACGTTCGTTCATCTAGTACAAATGGAACGGATTGCGTAGAAACATTTACTCTGGGTTTTCACTCTGTTTCCTAGTGCCGGTATGAAGTTTCTGCAATTTTCACTGTAAAATCTATTTGGAATTTTATTTCCCCATATATATGTATGGAATGGAGTTTGCACCTGAAAAGAATCTTTGGGTTCCCAACGAGCTAGGTGAAGGGCGTCTTTACCACACATATCTCTCAGAACTGAGCATGTGGAGAGACTTTTGTTCATCTAGCACAAAGGGAACGGGTTGCAGGGGAAATTTTACTCTGGTTTCTCAGACTGTTTCCTACTGCCGGTTTGAAGTTCCTGCAGTTTTCACTGTAAAACAGATTTGGAGCTAGTACCTCCCCATATATTTGTATGGAGTGGAATTTGCACCTGAAAAGATAGTATGTGTTCCCAACAAGCTAGGTGAAGGGCGACTTTCACACACAATTATCTCTCATACCTGAGCATGTGGAGAGACGTTCGTTCATCTAGTACAAATGGAACGGATTGCGTAGAAACATTTACTCTGGGTTTTCACTCTGTTTCCTAGTGCCGGTATGAAGTTTCTGCAATTTTCACTGTAAAATCTATTTGGAATTTTACTTCCCCATATATATGTATGGAATGGAGTTTGCACCTGAAAAGAATCTTTGGGTTCCCAACGAGCTAGGTGAAGGGCGTCTTTACACACACATATCTCTCAGAACTGAGCATGTGGAGAGACTTTTGTTCATCTAGCACACAGGGAACGGGTTGCAGGGGAAATTTTACTCTGGTTCTCAGACTGTTTCCTACTGCCGGTTTGAAGTTCCTGCAGTTTTCACTGTAAAACAGATTTGGAGCTAGTACCCTCCCCATATATTTGTATGGAGTGGAATTTGCACCTGAAAATAGTATGTGTTCCCAACAAGCTAGGTGAAGGACGACTTTCACACACACAATTATCTCTCAGAACTGAGCATGTGGAGAGACGTTCGTTCATCTAGCACAAACGGAATGGGTTGCAGGAGAAACTTTTCTCTGGT
>NW_022589035.1:0-7181 GCF_009834535.1 Camelus ferus | reverse complement strand
ACTGAGAAACCAGAGTAAAAGTTTCCCCTGCAACCCGTTCCCTTTGTGCTAGATGAACGAACGTCTCTCCACATGCTCAGTTCTGAGAGATAAGTGTGTGTGAAAGCCGTCCTTCACCTAGGTTGTTGGGAATACAAAGTTTCTCTTCAGTTGCAATCTCCACTCCATACATATATATGGCTATTTACTAGCTCCAACTCGGTTTTACAGTGAAAACTGCAGGAACTTCAAACAGGCACTAGGAAACAGACTGAGAAACCAGAGTAAAAGTTTCTTCTGCAACCCGTTCCCTTTGTGCTAGATGAACGAACGTCTCTGCACTTGCTCAGTTCTGAGAGATAAGTGTGTGTGAAAGCCGTCCTTAACCTAGCTTGTTGGGAACACAAAGTTTTTCTTCAGTTGCAAACTCCACTAAATACATATATATGGGGAGGTACTAGCTCCAACTCGGTTTTACAGTGAAAACTGCAGGAACTTCAAACCGGCACTAGGAAACAGACTGAGAAACCAGAGAAAAGTTTCTCCTGCAAACCCGTTCCTTTGTGCTAGATGAACGAACGTCTCGCCACATGCTCAGTTCTGAGAGATAAGTTGTGTGTGAAAGCCGTCCTTCACCTAGCTTGTTGGGAACACAAAGTTTCTCTTCAGTTGCAAACTCCACTCCATACATATATATGGGGAAGGTACTAGCTTCACTCGGTTTTACAGTGAAAAAGGCAGGAACTTCAAACCGGCACTAGGAAACAGACTGAGAAACCAGAGTAAAAGTTTTCTCCTGCAACCCGTTCCCTTTGTGCTAGATGAAACGAACGTCTCTCCACATGCTCAGTTCTGAGAGGATAAGTGTGTGTGAAAGCCGTCCTTCACCTAGCTTGTTGGGAACACAAAGTTTCTCTTCAGTTGCAAACTCCACTCCATACATATATATGGGGAGGTACTAGCTCCAACTCGGTTTTACAGTGAAAACTGCAGGAACTTCAAAACCGGCACTAGGAAACAGACTGAGAAACCAGAGTAAAAGTTTCTCCTGCAACACGTTCCATTTGTGCTAGATGACGAACGTCTCTCCACATGCTCAGTTCTGAGAGATAAGTGTGTGTGAAAGCCGTCCTTCACCTAGCTTGTTGGGAACACAAAGTTTCTCTTCAGTTGCAAACTCCACTCCATACATATATATGGGGAGGTACTAGCTCCAACTCGGTTTTACAGTGAAAACTGCAGGAACTTCAAACCGGCACTAGGAAACAGACTGAGAAACCAGAGTAAAAGTTTCTCCTGCAACCCGTTCCCTTTGTGCTAGATGAACGAACGTCTCTCCACATGCTCAGTTCTGAGAGATAAGTGTGTGTGAAAGCCGTCCTTCACCTAGCTTGTTGGAACACAAAGTTTCTCTTCAGTTGCAAACTCCACTCCATACATATATATGGGGAGGTACTAGCTCCAACTCGGTTTTACAGTGAAAACTGCAGGAACTTCAAACCGGCACTAGGAAACAGACTGAGAAACCAGAGTAAAAGTTTCTCCTGCAACCCGTTCCCTTTGTGCTAGATGAACGAACGTCTCTCCACATGCTCAGTTCTGAGAGATAAGTGTGTGTGAAAGCCGTCCTTCACCTAGCTTGTTGGGAACACAAAGTTTCTCTTCAGTTGCAAACTCCACTCCATACATATATATGGGGAGGTACTAGCTCCAACTCGGTTTTACAGTGAAAACTGCAGGAACTTCAAACCGGCACTAGGAAACAGACTGAGAAACCAGAGTAAAAGTTTCTCCTGCAACCCGTTCCCTTTGTGCTAGATGAACGAACGTCTCTCCACATGCTCAGTTCTGAGAGATAAGTGTGTGTGAAAGCCGTCCTTCACCTAGCTTGTTGGGAACACAAAGTTTCTCTTCAGTTGCAAACTCCACTCCATACATATATATGGGGAGGTACTAGCTCCAACTCGGTTTTACAGTGAAAACTGCAGGAACTTCAAACCGGCACTAGGAAACAGACTGAGAAACCAGAGTAAAAGTTTCTCCTGCAACCCGTTCCCTTTGTGCTAGATGAACGAACGTCTCTCCACATGCTCAGTTCTGAGAGATAAGTGTGTGTGAAAGCCGTCCTTCACCTAGCTTGTTGGGAACACAAAGTTTCTCTTCAGTTGCAAACTCCACTCCATACATATATATGGGGAGGTACTAGCTCCAACTCGGTTTTACAGTGAAAACTGCAGGAACTTCAAACCGGCACTAGGAAACAGACTGAGAAACCAGAGTAAAAGTTTCTCCTGCAACCCGTTCCCTTTGTGCTAGATGAACGAACGTCTCTCCACATGCTCAGTTCTGAGAGATAAGTGTGTGTGAAAGCCGTCCTTCACCTAGCTTGTTGGGAACACAAAGTTTCTCTTCAGTTGCAAACTCCACTCCATACATATATATGGGGAGGTACTAGCTCCAACTCGGTTTTACAGTGAAAACTGCAGGAACTTCAAACCGGCACTAGGAAACAGACTGAGAAACCAGAGTAAAAGTTTCTCCTGCAACCCGTTCCCTTTGTGCTAGATGAACGAACGTCTCTCCACATGCTCAGTTCTGAGAGATAAGTGTGTGTGAAAGCCGTCCTTCACCTAGCTTGTTGGGAACACAAAGTTTCTCTTCAGTTGCAAACTCCACTCCATACATATATATGGGGAGGTACTAGCTCCAACTCGGTTTTACAGTGAAAACTGCAGGAACTTCAAACCGGCACTAGGAAACAGACTGAGAAACCAGAGTAAAAGTTTCTCCTGCAACCCGTTCCCTTTGTGCTAGATGAACGAACGTCTCTCCACATGCTCAGTTCTGAGAGATAAGTGTGTGTGAAAGCCGTCCTTCACCTAGCTTGTTGGGAACACAAAGTTTCTCTTTCAGTTGCAAACTCCACTCCATACATATATATGGGGAGGTACTAGCTCCAACTCGGTTTTACAGTGAAAACTGCAGGAACTTCAAACCGGCACTAGGAAACAGACTGAGAAACCAGAGTAAAAGTTTCTCCTGCAACCCGTTCCCTTTGTGCTAGATGAACGAACGTCTCTCCACATGCTCAGTTCTGAGAGATAAGTGTGTGTGAAAGCCGTCCTTCACCTAGCTTGTTGGGAACACAAAGTTTCTCTTCAGTTGCAAACTCCACTCCATACATATATATGGGGAGGTACTAGCTCCAACTCGGTTTTACAGTGAAAACTGCAGGAACTTCAAACCGGCACTAGGAAACAGACTGAGAAACCAGAGTAAAAGTTTCTCCTGCAACCCGTTCCCTTTGTGCTAGATGAACGAACGTCTCTCCACATGCTCAGTTCTGAGAGATAAGTGTGTGTGAAAGCCGTCCTTCACCTAGCTTGTTGGGAACACAAAGTTTCTCTTCAGTTGCAAACTCCACTCCATACATATATATGGGGAGGTACTAGCTCCAACTCGGTTTTACAGTGAAAACTGCAGGAACTTCAAACCGGCACTAGGAAACAGACTGAGAAACCAGAGTAAAAGTTTCTCCTGCAACCCGTTCCCTTTGTGCTAGATGAACGAACGTCTCTCCACATGCTCAGTTCTGAGAGATAAGTGTGTGTGAAAGCCGTCCTTCACCTAGCTTGTTGGGAACACAAAGTTTCTCTTCAGTTGCAAACTCCACTCCATACATATATATGGGGAGGTACTAGCTCCAACTCGGTTTTACAGTGAAAACTGCAGGAACTTCAAACCGGCACTAGGAAACAGACTGAGAAACCAGAGTAAAAGTTTCTCCTGCAACCCGTTCCCTTTGTGCTAGATGAACGAACGTCTCTCCACATGCTCAGTTCTGAGAGATAAGTGTGTGTGAAAGCCGTCCTTCACCTAGCTTGTTGGGAACACAAAGTTTCTCTTCAGTTGCAAACTCCACTCCATACATATATATGGGGAGGTACTAGCTCCAACTCGGTTTTACAGTGAAAACTGCAGGAACTTCAAACCGGCACTAGGAAACAGACTGAGAAACCAGAGTAAAGTTTCTCCTGCAACCCGTTCCCTTTGTGCTAGATGAACGAACGTCTCTCCACATGCTCAGTTCTGAGAGATAAGTGTGTGTGAAAGCCGTCCTTCACCTAGCTTGTTGGGAACACAAAGTTTCTCTTCAGTTGCAAACTCCACTCCATACATATATATGGGGAGGTACTAGCTCCAACTCGGTTTTACAGTGAAAACTGCAGGAACTTCAAACCGGCACTAGGAAACAGACTGAGAAACCAGAGTAAAAGTTTCTCCTGCAACCCGTTCCCTTTGTGCTAGATGAACGAACGTCTCTCCACATGCTCAGTTCTGAGAGATAAGTGTGTGTGAAAGCCGTCCTTCACCTAGCTTGTTGGGAACACAAAGTTTCTCTTCAGTTGCAAACTCCACTCCATACATATATATGGGGAAGTACTAGCTCCAACTCGGTTTTACAGTGAAAACTGCAGGAACTTCAAACCGGCACTAGGAAACAGACTGAGAAACCAGAGTAAAAGTTTCTCCTGCAACCCGTTCCCTTTGTGCTAGATGAACGAACGTCTCTCCACATGCTCAGTTCTGAGAGATAAGTGTGTGTGAAAGCCGTCCTTCACCTAGCTTGTTGGGAACACAAAGTTTCTCTTCAGTTGCAAACTCCACTCCATACATATATATGGGGAGGTACTAGCTCCAACTCGGTTTTACAGTGAAAACTGCAGGAACTTCAAACCGGCACTAGGAAACAGACTGAGAAACCAGAGTAAAAGTTTCTCCTGCAACCCGTTCCCTTTGTGCTAGATGAACGAACGTCTCTCCACATGCTCAGTTCTGAGAGATAAGTGTGTGTGAAAGCCGTCCTTCACCTAGCTTGTTGGGAACACAAAGTTTCTCTTCAGTTGCAAACTCCACTCCATACATATATATGGGGAGGTACTAGCTCCAACTCGGTTTTACAGTGAAAACTGCAGGAACTTCAAACCGGCACTAGGAAACAGACTGAGAAACCAGAGTAAAGTTTTCTCCTGCAACCCGTTCCCTTTGTGCTAGATGAACGAACGTCTCTCCACATGCTCAGTTCTGAGAGATAAGTGTGTGTGAAAGCCGTCCTTCACCTAGCTTGTTGGGAACACAAAGTTTCTTTCAGTTGCAAACTCCACTCCATACATATATATGGGGAGGTACTAGCTCCAACTCGGTTTTACAGTGAAAACTGCAGGAACTTCAAACCGGCACTAGGAAACAGACTGAGAAACCAGAGTAAAAGTTTCTCCTGCAACCCGTTCCCTTTGTGCTAGATGAACGAACGTCTCTCCACATGCTCAGTTCTGAGAGATAAGTGTGTGTGAAAGCCGTCCTTCACCTAGCTTGTTGGGAACACAAAGTTTCTCTTTAGTTGCAAACTCCACTCCATACATATATATGGGGAGGTACTAGCTCCAACTCGGTTTTACAGTGAAAACTGCAGGAACTTCAAACCGGCACTAGGAAACAGACTGAGAAACCAGAGTAAAGTTTCTCCTGCAACCCGTTCCCTTTGTGCTAGATGAACGAACGTCTCTCCACATGCTCAGTTCTGAGAGATAAGTGTGTGTGAAAGCCGTCCTTCACCTAGCTTGTTGGGAACACAAAGTTTCTCTTCAGTTGCAAACTCCACTCCATACATATATATGGGGAGGTACTAGCTCCAACTCGGTTTTACAGTGAAAACTGCAGGAACTTCAAACCGGCACTAGGAAACAGACTGAGAAACCAGAGTAAAAGTTTCTCCTGCAACCCGTTCCCTTTGTGCTAGATGAACGAACGTCTCTCCACATGCTCAGTTCTGAGAGATAAGTGTGTGTGAAAGCCGTCCTTCACCTAGCTTGTTGGGAACACAAAGTTCTCTTCAGTTGCAAACTCCACTCCATACATATATATGGGGAGGTACTAGCTCCAACTCGGTTTTACAGTGAAAACTGCAGGAACTTCAAACCGGCACTAGGAAACAGACTGAGAAACCAGAGTAAAAGTTTCTCCTGCAACCCGTTCCCTTTGTGCTAGATGAACGAACGTCTCTCCACATGCTCAGTTCTGAGAGATAAGTGTGTGTGAAAGCCGTCCTTCACCTAGCTTGTTGGGAACACAAAGTTTCTCTTCAGTTGCAAACTCCACTCCATACATATATATGGGGATGGCGATGTGGTACTAGCTCCACTCGGTTTTACAGTGAAAACTGCAGGAAACTTCAAACCGGCACTAGGAAAACAGACGGAGAACCAGAGAAAAGGTTTCTCCTGCAACCCGTCCCTTTGTGCTAGATGAACGAACGTCTCTCCACATGCCTCAGTTCTGAGAGAATAGTGTGTGTGAAAGTCCTTCCTTCACCTAGCTTGTTGGGAACACAAAGTTTCTTTATCAGTTGCAAAACTCCACTCCATACATATATATGGGGAGGGCACTACAGTCCAACTCGGTTTTACAGTGAAAACTGCAGGAACTTTCAAACCGGCACTAGGAAACAGACTGAGAAACCATAGTTAAAAGTTTCTCCTGCAATCCCGTTCCCTTTGTTCTAGATGAACGAAACGTCTCTCCACATGCTCAGTTCTAGAGATAAGTGTGTGTGGAAAGCCGTCCTTCACCTAGCTTGTTGGGAACACAAGTTTTCTTTCAGTTGCAAACTCCACTCCATACATATATATGGGGAGTTACTAGCTTCAACTCGGTTTTACAATGAAAACTGCAGGAACTTCAAACAGGCACTAGGAAACAGACTGAGAAACCAGAGTAAAAGTTTCTACAGCAACCCGTTCCCTTTGTGCTAGATGAACGAACGTCTCTCCACATGCTCAGTTCTGAGAAATAAGTGATTGTGAAAGCCGTCCTTCACCTAGCTTGTTGGGAACACAAAGTTTCTCTTCAGTTGCAAACTCCAATCCATACATATATATGGGGAAGTACTAGCTCCAACTCGGTTTTACAATGAATACTGCAGGAACTTCAAACAGGCACTAGGAAACAGACTGAGAAAACAGAGTTAAAGTTTATCCTGCAACCCGTTCCACTTGTGCTAGATGAACGAACGTCTCTCCACATGCTCAGTTCTGAGAGATAAGTGTGTGTGAAAGCCATCCTTCACCTATCTTGTTGGGAACACAAAGTTTCTCTTCAGTTGCAAACTCCACTCCATACATATATATATGGGGAGTTACTAG
>NW_022589034.1:0-7234 GCF_009834535.1 Camelus ferus | reverse complement strand
GCTAATTACCTCCCCTGTCCATGGGGAGGCACTAGATGCTACCTGCGTTTCCAGCCCACCCACTCTTTCCCCGGCTGCCCCGCACTGTGAGGGACTCGGGGAGACTCTCGAAGGGCTCCTAGGAGATTCCCGGGTGCTGCAGACAGAAGACGGAACCTCCCCACACTCAAATTCCGGAACACCGGCTAACTGTGTGGGGGAGTGTTCAGGGCCGCCTCCAAGCAGCTTGCCTGGTTTCACAGGTGTTCCCTGGCAGGGGAAGTCCGCTAATTACCTCCTCTTGTCATGGGGAGGCCCAAGAGCTACCTGCTTTTCCAGCCCAACCTCCACCATTCCCGCAGCCCGCACAGGGAGGGACTGGGGGAAGCACTCGAGGGCTCCTAGGTGAACCCGGGTGATGCTGACATAAGACGGAACCTCCCCAAACTAGGAATTCCGGAAACCGGATGACTGTTGTGGGGGAGGTTCGGGGCCTCCCTCCACGCAGCTGCCTTGTGTCACAGGTGTTCCCTGGCAGGTGGAAGTCCGCTAATTACCATCCATGTCCATGCGGAGGCACTAGATGCTACCTGCGTTTCCAGCCACAACCACCCTCCTTTCCCCGCAGCCCGCAAAGGGAGGGACTCTGGGAAGACACTCGAAGGGCTCCTAGGAGATCACGGGTGCTGCAGACAGAAGACGGAAACCTCCCCACACTCAGAATTCCGGAACACGGTTGACTGTGTGTGGGAGGTTCGGGGCCGCCCTCCACGAAGCTGCCTGGTGTCACAGGTGTTCCCTGGCAGGGGGAAGTCCGCTAATAACCTCCCCTGTCCATGGGGAGGCACTAGATGCTACCTGCGTTTCCAGGACAACCCCCACATTTCCCCGGCATCCCACACTGGGTGGGATTCTGGGAAGACACTCGAAGGGCTCCTAGGTGAACCCGGGTGATGCAGACATAAGACGGAACCTCCCCACACTCAGAATCCCGGGACACGTTACTTTTACTGTGTGGGGGAGGTTCGGGGCCGCTCTCCACGCAGGCTGCCTGGTGTCACGGTGATCCCTGGCAGGGGGAATTCCACTAATTCCTCCTTGTCCATGGGGAGGCACTAGATGCTACCTGCTTTTCCAGGACAACCCCCGCTTTCCCCGGCAGCCCGCTCAGGGAGGGAGGGAAGACACTCGAAGGGCTCTAGGACAACCGGGTTCTGCAGACATAAGATGGAAACCTCCCCACACCAGAATTCGGAACACGGCTGCCTGTGTGGGGGAGGTTCGGGGCCGCACTCCACGCAGCTGCCTGGTGTGCACATTGTTTCCCTGGCAGGGGGTAGTCCGCTAATTACCTCCCTTGTCCATGGGGAGGCACTAGATGCTACCTGCTTTTCCAGCCCAACCCCCGCCTTTCCCGGCAGCCCGCACAGTGAGAGGACTTGGGGAAGAGACTCGAAGGGCTCCTAGGAAACCCGGGTGCTGCAGACATAAGACGGAACCTCCCCACACTCAGAATCCGGAACACAGGTGACTGTGTGGGTGAGTTTAGGGCCGCCCTCCACAGAGCTTCCTGGTGTCACAGGTGTTTCCCTGGTAGGGGTAAGACCGCTAATTACCTCCCCTGTCCATGGGGAGGCACTAGATGCTACCTGTGTTTCCAGCCCACCCCGGGCCTTTCCCCGGCAGCCCGCGTGGGGGGATTCGGGGAAAGACACTCGAAGGGCTCCTAGGAGATCCCGGGTGCTGCAGAAAAGACGGAACCTCCCCACACTCAGAATTCCGGAACACGGCTGCCTGGTGTGGGGGAGTTTCGGGGCCGCCCTCCACGAAGCTGCCTGGTGTCACAGGTGTTCCCTGGCGGGGTAAGTCCGTTAATTACCTCCCTGTCCATGGGGAGGCTAAGATGCTACCTGCTTTTCCAGCCCAACCCCCGCCTTTCCTAGCAAGCCCGAAAAGGGAGGGACTGGGGGAAGACACTCGAGGGCTCCTAGGTGAACCCGGGTGCTGCAGACAAAAGACGGAACCTCCCCACACTTAGAATTCCGGAACACAGGATGCTGTGTGGGGGAGGTTCGAGCCGCACTCCACGCAGCTACCTTGTGTCACAGGTGTTCCATGGCAGGTGGAAGTCCGCTAATTCCTCCCCTGTCCATGGGAGGCACTAGCTACCTGCGTTTCCAGCCCAACCCCCTCCTTTCCTCGGCAGCCCCGCACTCGGACGGACTGAGAGAGCACTCGAAGGGCTCCTAGGAGATCCCGGTGCTGCAGACATAGACGGAAACCTCCCCACACTCAGAATTCCGAACACACGGGTTACTGTGGGGTGAGGTTAGGGCCGCCCTCCACGCAGCTTCCTGGTGTCACAGTGTTCCCTGGCAGGGGGAAGTCCGCTCTACCTCCCCTGTCCATGGGGAGGCACTAGATGCTACCTGCGTTTCCAGGACAAACCCCTCATTTCCCCGGCAGCCCCGCACTGGTGGGTGGACTCTGGGAAGACACTCGAAGGGCTCCTAGGTGAAACCGGGTTGCTGCAGACATAATACGGAACCCTCCCCCACTCAGAATCCCGGAACACGCGGGACTGTGTGGGGGAGGTTTTTCGGGGCCCACTCCCCGCAGCTGCCGGTGTCACAGGTGATCCCTGGCAGGGGAATTCCACTAATTACCTCCCTTGTCCATGGGGAGGCACTAGATTCTACCTGCTTTTCCAGCCCAACCCCCGCCTTTCCCAGGAGCCCGCTCTGGGAGGACTGGGGGAAGACCCACGAAGGGCTGCTAGGAGAACCCGGGGCTGCAGACATAAGACGGAACCCTCCCCACACTCAGAATTCCGGACACAGCTGACTGTGTGGGGGAGGTTCAGGGCCGCCGCCGCCGTCCACGCAGCTGCCTGGTGTCCACAGGTGTTCCCTGGCAGGGGGAAGTCCGCTAATTACCTCCCTCCCCCCATGGGGAGGCACTAGATGCTACCTGCTTTTCCAGCCCAACCCCCGCCTTTCCCATGGCAGCCCGCTCTGGGAGGGACTGGGGGAAGACACACGAAGGCTGCTAGGAGAACCCGGGTGCTGCAGACATAAGACGGAACCTCCCCACACTCAGAATTCCGGACACGGATGACTGTGTGGGGGAGGTTTAGGGCCGCGCCCCACGCAGGTTCCTGGTCTCACAGGTGTCCCTGGCAGGGGGAAGTCCGCTAATTACCTCCCCTGTCCTTGGGAGGCACTAGATGCTACCTGCTTTTCCATCACAACCCCCGTCTTTCCCCGGCAGCCCGCACTGGGAGGGACTCGGGGAAGACACTCGAAGGGCTCCTAGGAGATCCCGGGTGCTGCAGACAGAAGACGGAACCTCCCCACACCAGAATTTCCGGAACACGGCTGACTGTGTGGGGGAGGTTCGGGGCCGGCCTCCACGCACGCTGCCTGGTGTCCAAAGGTGTTCCCTGGCAGGGGGAAGTCCGCTAATTACCTACCTCCCTTGTCCATGGGGAGGCACTAGATGCTACCTGCTACCTGCTTTTCCAGCCCAACCCCCGCTTTCCCGGCAGCCCGCACTGGGAGGGACTGGGGAAGACACTCGAAGGCTCCTAGGAGAACCCGGGTGCTGCAGACATAAGACGGATCCTCCCCACACTCAGAATTCCGGAACACGCTGACTCTGATGGAGAGGTTCGGGCCGCCCTCCATGCAGCTGCCTGGTGTCCACGGTGTTCCCTGGCAGGGGGAAGTCCGCTAATTACCTCCCTTGCCATGGGGAGGCACAAGATGCTACCTGCTTTTCCAGCACAACCTCCACCATTCCCCGGCAGCCCGCACGGAGGGACGGTGGATGGAGACACTCGAAGGGCTCCTAGGTGAACCCGGTGGCTGCAGACATAGACGGATCCTCCCCACACTCAGAGTTCCGGACACGGATGACTGTGTGGGGGAGGTTCGGGGCCGCCCTCCACGCAGCTGCCTTGTGTCAAAGGTGTTCCCTTCCCAGGCAGGTGGAAGTCCGCTAATTACCTCCCCTGTCCATGGGGGGCACTAGATGCTACCTGCGTTTCCAGGACATCCCCCTCCTTTCCCCGGCAGCCCGCACAGGGAAGGGACTCTGGGACACTTGAAGGGCTCCTAGGAGATCCCGGTTGCTGCAGACAAAGACGGAACCTCCCCACACACTACCAGATCCGGAACACGGCTGACTGTGTGGGGAGGTTTAGGACCGCCCCCCACGTAGATCCTGGTCTCACAGGTGTTCCTCGCAGGGGTATCCGTTAATTACCTCCCCTATCCATGGGAGGGCACTAGATGCTACCTGCTTTTCCAGCCCAACCCCCGCCTTTCCCTGGCATCCCGCACTGGGAGGGACTGGGGAAGACACTCGAAGGGCTCCTAGGAGAACCCGGTGCTGCAGACATAAGACGGAACCTCCCCACACTCAGAATTCCGGAACAACGGATGGACTGTGTGGGGGAGGTTTCGGGGCCGCCCTCCACGCAGCTGCCTGGTGTCAAAGGTGTTCCCTGGCAGGGGGAAGTCCGCTATTACCTCCCCTGTCCATGGGATGCACTAGATGCTACCTGCGTTTCCAGCCCAACCCCCGCCTTTCCCTGGCATCCGCACTGGGAGGGACTGGGGGAAGACACTCGAGGCTCCTAGGAGAACCGGGTGCTGCAGACATAAGACGGAACTTCCCCACACTCAGAATTCCGGAACAAGTGTGACTGTGTGGGTGAGGTTTAGGGCCGCCCTCCACACAGCTTCCTGGTGTCAAAGGTGTTCCCTGGTAGGGGGAAGACCGCTAATTACCTCCCTGTCCATGGGGAGGCACTTGATGCTACCTGCGTTTCCAGCCCAACCCCCTCCTTTCTTCGGCAGCCCGCACTGTGACGGACTGGGGAAGACACTCGAAGGGCTCCTAGGAGATCCCGGGTCTGCAGACAGAAGACGGAACTTCCCCACACTCAGAATTCCGGAACACGTGTGACTGTGTGGGTGAGGATTAGGGCCGCACTCCACGCAGCTTCCTGGTGTCACAGGTGTTCCCTGGCAGGGGGAAATCCTCTAATTACCTCCCTTGTCCATGGGGAGGCACTAGATGCTACCTGCGTTTCCAGCCAAACCCCCGCCTTTCCCCAGCAGCCAGCACTGGGAGGGACACGGGGAGACACTCGAAGGGCTCCTAGGAGATCCGGGGCTGCTGCAGACAGAAGACGGAACCTCCCCACACTCAGAATTCCGGAACACGGGCTGACTGTGTGGGGGAGGTTAGGGCCGCCCTCCACGCAAGCTGCCTGGTGTCAAAGGTGTTCCTGGCAGGGAGAAGTCCGCTAATTTACCTCCCTTGTCCATGGGGAGGCACTAGATGCTACCTGCTTTTCCAGCCCATCCCCGCCTTTCACCGGCAGCCCGCTCAGGGAGAGACTGGGGGAAGACACTCGAAGGGCTCCTAGGAGAACCCGGGTGCTGCAGACAGAAGACGGAACCTCCCAACACTCAGAATTCCGGAACACGGCTGACTGTGTGGGGAAGGTTCGGGGCCGCCCTCCACGCAGCTGCCTGGTGTCACAGGTGTTCCCTGGCAGGGGAAGTCCGCTAATTAACTTAACTCCCTTGTCCATGGGGAGGCACTAGATGCTACCTGCTTTTCCAGCCCAACCCCGCCTTCCCTGGCAGCCTGCACAGGAGGGACTGGGGAGACACTCGAAGGGCTCCTAGGAGATCCCGGGTGCTGCAGACAAAAGATGGACCTCCCCACACTCAGAATCCCGGAACACGGCTGACTGTGTTGGATGGTTCGGGGCCGCCCTCCACGCAGCTGCCTGGTGTCACAGGTGTTCCCTGGCAGGGGAAGTCCGCTAATTACCTCCCTTGTCCATGGGAGGCACAGATGCTACCTGCTTTTTCAGCACAACCTCCGACATTCCCCGGCAGCCCGCACAGGGAGGGACTGGGGGAAGACAACTCGAAGGGCTCCTAGTTTACCCGGGTGCTGCAGACATAAGACGGAACCTCCCCACACTCAGAATTCCGGAACACACGGATGACTGTGTGGGGGAGGTTCGGGGCCGCCCTCCACGCAGCTGCCTGGTGTCAAAGGTGTTCCCTGGCAGGGGGAAGTCCGCTAATTACCTCCCCTGTCCATGGGGATGCACTAGATGCTACCTGCGTTTCCAGCCCAACCCCCGCCTTTCCCTGGCTGCCCGCACTGGGAGGGACTCGGGGAAGACTCTCGAAGGGCTCCTAGGAGATCCCGGGTGCTGCAGAAAAAAGACGGAACCTCCCCACACTCAGAATCCCGGAACACGGCTGACTGTGTGGGGGAGGTTCGGGGCCGCCCTCCACGCAGCTGCCTGATGTCACAGGTGATCCCTGGCAGGGGGAATTCCGCTATTTACCTCACTTGTCCATGGGTAGGCACTAGATGCTACCTGCTTTTCCAGCCCAACCCCCGCCTTTCCCCGGCAGCCCGCAATGGGAGGGACTGGGGGAAGACACTCGAAGGGCTCCTATTAGAACCCGGGTGCTGCAGACATAAGACGGAACCTCCCCACACTCAGAATTCCGGAACACGGCTGACTTGTGGGGGAGGTTCGGGGCCGCCCTCCACGCAGCTGCCTGGTGTCACAGGTGTTCCCTGGCAGGGGGAAGTCCGCTAATTACCTCCCTTGTCCATGGGGAGGCACTAGATGCTACCTGCGTTTCCAGCCCAACCCCCGCCTTTCCCCGGCATCCCGCACTGGGAGGGACTCGGGGAAGACACTCGAAGGGATCCTAGGAGATCCCGGATGCTGCAGACAGAAGACAGAACCGTCCCCCACTCAGAATTCCGGAAACACGCTGACTGTGTGGGGGAGTTTCGGGGCCCGCCCTCTAAGCAGCTGCCTGTGTCACAGGTGTTCCCTGGCAGGGGGAAGTCCGCTAATTTACCTCCCCTGTCCATGGGGAGGCACTAGATGCTACCTGCGTTTCCAGCCCAACCCCCGACATTCCCCGGCAGCCCGCACAGTGAGGGACTTGGGAAGACACTCGAAGGGCTCCTAGGAGAACCCGGGTGCTGCAGACATAAGACGGAACCTCCCCACACTCAGAATTCCGGACACGGATGACTGTGTGGGGAGGTTCGGGGCCGCCCTCCACGCAGCTGCCTGGTGTCAAAGGTGTTCCCTGGCAGGGGGAAGTCAGCTAATTACCTCCCTGTCCATGGGGATGCACTAGATGCTACCTGCGTTTCCGCCCAACCCCCGCCTTTCCCTGGCTGCCCGCCTGGG
>NW_022589033.1:0-7239 GCF_009834535.1 Camelus ferus | reverse complement strand
GTCCGTAATTACCTCCTCTGTCCGGGGAGGCACTAGATGCTGCCTGCATGTCCAGCAAAACCCCGCTTTTCCCCGGGAGCCCGCACTGGGAGGCAGTCGGGAGACACGCAAAGGGCTCGGAGATCCCGGGTGCTGCAGAGAGAAGACGGAACCTCCCCACACTCAGAATTCCGGAACACGGCTGATTGTGTGGGGAGGTTTGGGGCCGCCCTCCAAGCAGCTGCCTGGGGTCACAGGTGTTCCCTGGCAGTGTGAGTCCGCTAATTAATTCCCCTGTCCAGGGGGAGTCACTAGATGCTACCTGCATTTCCAGCCCAACCCCCGCATTTCCCCGGCAGCCCGCACTGGGAGGCACTCGGGGAAGACACGAGAAGGGCTCCTAGGATATCCCGGGTCCTGCAGACAGAAGACGGATCCTCCCCACACTCAGAATTCTGGAACACGGCTGATTGTTTTTGGGGAGGTTTGGGGCCGCCCTCCACGCAGCTGCCTGGTGTCACAGGTGTTTCTTGGCAGTTGTAAGTCCGCTAAATACCTCCCTTGTCCAGGAGGAGGCACTAGATGCTACCTGAATTTCAGCCCAACCTCCGCCTTTCCACGGCAGCCCGCACTGGGAAGCACTCGTCGAAGACACGCGAATGGCACCTAGGAGATCCCGGTGGTGCTGCAGACAGATGACGGAACTTTCCAACTCTCAGAATTACGGAACACTGCTGACTGTGTGGTGGGGATCGGGGCCGCCCCCAACACAGCTGCCTGGTGTCAGAGGTGTTCCCTGGCAGGGGAAGTACGCTAATTACCTACCCTGTCCAGGGAGGCACTAGATGCTACCTGCATTTCCAGCCTACCCCCGCCTTTCCCCGGCATTCCGCACTGGGAGGGACTCGGGAAGACACGAGAAGGCTCCTAGGAGATCCCGGGTGCTACATAGAGATGACGGAACCTCCCCACACTCAGAATTCTGGAAACGGCTGACTGTGTGGGGGAGTTTTGGGGCCGCCCTCCACGCAGCTGCCTGGTGTCACACGTGTTTCCCTGGCAGGGTGATGTCCGCTAATTACTCCCGTTTCCAGGGTGAGGCACTAGATTCTACCTGCATTTCCAGCCCAACCCCCGACTTTCCCCGGCAGACCGCACTGGGAGGCACTCAGGGAAGTCACGCGAAGGGCTCAAAGAGATCCCGGGTGCTGCAGACAGATGACCGTACCTCCCAACACTCAGCATTCCGGAACACTTCTGATGTGTTGTGGAGGTTCGGGGCCGCCCTGCACGCAGCTGCCTGGTTTCAGGTGTTCACTGGCAGGGGGAAGTCCGCTAATTACCTCCCATGTCCAGGGGAGGCACTAGATGCTACCTGCATTTCCAGCCCATACCCCGCCTTTCCCCGCAGTCCGCACTGAGAGGGACTCGGGGAAGATACGCGAAGGGCTCCTAGGAGACCCCGGTGCTGCAGACAGATGACGGAACCTCCCCACACTCAGAATTCCGGAACACGGCTGACTGTGTGGGGGAGGTTTGGGCCGTCCTCCACGAGGCTGCCTGGTGTCACAGTGTTCCCTGGCAGGGGGAAATACGCTAATTACCTCCCCTGTCCAGAGGAGGCACTAGACGCTACCTGCATTTCCAGCCCAACCCCCTCATTCCCCGGCAGCCCGCACTGGGATGGACTCGGGGAAGACACGCGAAGGGCTCCTAGGAGATCCCGGGTGCTGCGCAGACAGAAGACGGAACCTCCCCAAACTCAGAATTCCGGAACACGCCGGCTGTGTGTGGGAGGTTTGGGGCCGCCCTCAACGCAGCTGCCTGGTGTCACAGGTGTTCCCTGTGAGGGGAAATCCGCTAATTTCCTCCCCTGTCCAGGGGGAGGCACTAGATGCTACCTGCATTTCCATCCCATCCCCCGCCTTTCCCCGGCAGCCCGCACTTTGAATCACTCGTCGAAGACACGCGAAAGGCACCTAGGAGATCCCGGGTGCTGCAGACAGATGACGGAACTTTCCAACTCTCAGAATTGCGGAACACTGCTGACTGTGTGGTGGAGGATCGGGCCGCCCCCAACACAGCTGCCTGGTGTCAGAGGTGTTCCCTGGCAGGGGAAGTACGCTAATTACCTCCCCTGTCCAGAGGGAGGCACTAGATGCTACCTGCATTTCCAGCCTAACCCCGCCTTTCCCCGGCAGTCCGCACTGGGAGGGACTCGGGGAAGACACGCGAATGGCTCCTAGGTTATCCCGGGTGCTGCATAGAGATGATGGAACCTCCCCACACTCAGAATTCCGGAACGCGGCTGACTGTGTGTGGGATGTTTAGGGCCGCCCTCCACGCAGCTGCCTGGTGTCACAGGTGTTCCCTGGCAGGGGGAAATCCGCTAATTACCTCCCTTGTCCAGGGGGAGGCACTGGATGCTACCTGCATTTCTAGCCAAACCCCGCCATTCCCCAGCAGACCGCACTGGGACCACTCGGGGAAGACACGAGAAGGGCTCCTAGGAGATCCCGGTGCTACATAGAGATGACGGAACCTCCCCACACTCAGAATTCTGGAACACGCTGCTGACTCTGTGGGGAGTTTTGGGGCCGCCCTCCACGCAGCTTCCTGGTGTCACACGTGTTCCCTGGCGGGGGAAGTCCGCTAATTACCTCCCCTGTCCAGGGGAGGCACTAGATGCTACCTGCATTTCCAGCCCAAACGCCGCCTTTCCCCGAAGTCCGCACTGAGAGGGACTCGGGGAAGACACGCGAAGGGCTCCTAGGAGATCCCGGGTGCTGCATAGAGATGATGAACCTCCCCACACTCAGAATTCCGGAACGCGGCTGACTGTGTGTGGGATGTTTAGGGCCGCCCTCCACGCAGCTGCCTGGTGTCACAGGTGTTCCCTGGCAGGGGGAAATCCGCTAATTACCTCCCTTGTCCAGGGGGAGGCACTGGATGCTACCTGCATTTCTAGCCAAACCCCCGCCATTCCCCAGCAGACCGCACTGGGACCACTCGGGGAAGACACGAGAAGGGCTCCTAGGAGATCCCGGGTGCTACATAGAGATGACGGAACCTCCCCACACTCAGAATTCTGGAACACGGCTGACTCTGTGGGGGAGTTTTGGGGCCGCCCTCCACGCAGCTGCCTGGTGTCACACGTGTTCCCTGGCAGGGGGAAGTCCGCTAATTACCTCCCCTGTCCAGGGGGAGGCACTAGATGCTACCTGCATTTCCAGCCCAAACGCCGCCTTTCCCCGGAAGTCCGCATGAGGGACTCGGGGAAGAAATGCGAAGGGCTCCTAGGAGATCCCGGGTGCTGCAGACAGAAGACGGAACCTCCCCACACTCAGAATTCCGGAACACGGCTGATTGTGTGGGGGAGATTTGGGGCTGCCTTACACGCAGCTGCCTGGGGTCACAGGTGTTCCTTGGCAGGGGGAAGTCCGCTAAATACCTAACTGTCCAGGAGGAGGCACTATATGCTACCTGCATTTCCAGACCTACCCCGTATTTCCCTGGCATCCCGCACTGGGAGGGACTCGGGAAAGACAAGCGAAGGGCTCCTAGGTGATCCCGGTTGCTGCAGACAGAAGACGAAACCTCCCCAAACTGAGAATTCCGGAACACGGCTGACTGTGTGGGGGAGGTTTGAGGCCGCCCTCCACGCAGCTGCCTGGTGTCACAGGTGTTCCCGGACAGGGGGAATTCCGCTAATTACCTCCCCTGTCCAGGGGGAGGCACTAGATGCTGCCTGCATGTCCAGCAAACCCCGCCTTTCCCCGGCAGCACGCACTGGGAGGCAGTCGGGGAAGACACGCGAAGGGCTCAAATGAGATCCCAGGTGCTGCAGACAGATGACCGTACCCCCACACTCAGCATTCCGGAACATTCTGATGTGTTGTGGAGGTTCGGGCCGCCCTGCACGCAGCTGACTGGTTTTCACAGGTGTTCACTGGCAGGGGGATGTCCGCTAATTACCTCCCCTGTCCAGGGGAGGCACTAGATGCTACCTGCATTTCCAGCCCATACCCCGCCTTTCCCTGGCAGTCTGCACTGAGAGGGACTCGGGGAAGACACGCGAAGTGCTCCTAGGAGATCCCGGGTGCTGCAGACAGATGACGGAACCTCCCCACACTCAGAATTCCGGAACACGGCTGAGTGTGGGGGAGGTTTGGGGCCGTCCTCCACGAGGCTGCCTGGTGTCACAGGTGTTCCCTGGCAGGGGGAAGTACGCTAATTACTCCCCTGTCCAGAGGGAGGCACTAGATGCTACCTGCATTTCCAGCCCAACCCCCTCATTCCCCGGCAGCCCGCACTGGGAGGGACTCGGGGAAGACACGCGAAGGGCTCCTAGGAGATCCCGGGTCCTGCAGACAGAAGACGGAACCTCCCACACTCAGAATTCCGGAACAATCCTGGCTGTGTGGGGAGGTTTGGTGCCGCCCTCAACGCAGCTGCCTGGTGTCAGAGGTGTTCCCTGTGAGGGAAATCCGCTAATTTCCTCCCCTGTCCAGGGGAGGCACTAGATGCTACCTGCATTTCCATCCCAACCCCCGCCTTTCCACGGCAGCCCGCACTGGGAAGCACTGGTCGAAGACCGCGAATGGCACCTAGGAGATCCCGGGTGCTGCAGACAGATGACGGAACTTTCCAACTCTCAGAATTACGGAACACTGCTGACTGTGGGTGGAGGATCGGGGCCGCCCCCAACACAGCTGCCTGGTGTCAGAGGTGTTCCCTGGCAGGGGAAGTACGCTAATTACCTCCCCTGTCCAGAGGAGGCACTAGATGCTACCTGCATTTCCAGCCTAACCCCCGCCTTTCCCCGGCAGTCCGCACTGGGAGGGACTCGGGGAAGACACGCGAATGGCTCCTAGGTTATCCCGGGTGCTGCATAGAGATGATGGAACCTCCCCACACTCAGAATTCAGAATGGAAGCGGCTGACTGTGTGGGATGTTTAGGGCCGCCCTCCACGCAGCTGCCTGGTGTCACAGGTGTTCCCTGGCAGGGGGAAATCCGCTAATTACCTCCCTTGTCCAGGGGGAGGCACTGGATGCTACCTGCATTTCCAGCCAAACCCCCGCCTTTCCCCAGCAGACCGCACTGGGACCACTCGGGGAAGACACGAGAAGGGCTCCTAGGAGATCCCGGGTGCTACATAGAGATGACGGAACCTCCCCACACTCAGAATTCTGGAACACGGCTGACTCTGTGGGGGAGTTTTGGGGCCGCCCTCCACGCAGCTGCCTGGTGTCACACGTGTTCCCTGGCAGGGGGAAGTCCGCTAATTACCTCCCCTGTCCAGGGGAGGCACTAGATGCTACCTGCATTTCCAGCCCATACCCCGCCTTTCCCCGGCAGTCCGCACTGAGAGGGACTCGGGGAAGATACGCGAAGGGCTCCTAGGAGACCCCGGGTGCTGCAGACAGATGACGGAACCTCCCCACACTCAGATTCCGGAACACGGCTGACTGTGGGGGGAGGTTTGGGGCCGTCCTCCACGAGGCTGCCTGGTGTCACAGGTGTTCCCTGGCAGGGGGAAATACGCTAATTACCTCCCCTGTCCAGAGGGAGGCACTAGACGCTACCTGCATTTCCAGCCCAACCCCTCATTCCCCGGCAGCCCGCACTGGGATGGACTCGGGGAAGACACGCGAAGGGCTCCTAGGAGATCCCGGGTGCTGCAGACAGAAGACGGAACCTCCCCAAACTCAGAATTCCGGAACACGCCTGCTGTGTGGGAGGTTTGGGGCCGCCCTCAACGCAGCTGCCTGGTGTCACAGGTGTTCCCTGTGAGGGGAAATCCGCTAATTCCTCCCCTGTCCAGGGGGAGGCACTAGATGCTACCTGCATTTCCATCCCATCCCCCGCCTTTCCCCGGCAGCCCGCATTTGAATCACTCGTCGAAGACACGCGAAAGGCACCTAGGAGATCCCGGGTGCTGCAGACAGATGACGGAACTTTCCAACTCTCAGAATTGCGGAACACTGCTGACTGTGTGGTGGAGGATCGGGGCCGCCCCCAACACAGCTGCCTGGTGTCACAGGTGTTCCCTGGCAGGGGAAATCCGCTAATTACCTCCCTTGTCCCGGGGGATGGCACTGGATGCTACCTCATTTCTAGCCAAACCCCCGCCATTCCCCAGCAGACCGCACTGGGACCACTCGGGTGACACGAAGAAGGCTCCTAGAGATCCCGGTGCTACATAGAGATGACGGAACCTCCCCACACTCAGAATTCTGGAACACGCTGACTCTGTGGGGAGTTTTGGGCCGCCCTCCACAGCTTCCTGGTGTCACACGTGTTTCCCTGGCAGGGGGAAGTCCGCTAATTACCTCCCCTGTCCAGGGGAGGCACTAGATGCTACCTGCATTTCCAGCCCAAACGCCGCCTTTCCCCGGAAGTCCGCACTGAGAGGGACTCGGGGAAGACACGCGAAGGGCTCCTAGGAATCCCGGGTGCTGCATAGAGATGATGGAACCTCCCCACACTCAGAATTCCGGAACGCGGCTGACTGTGTGTGGGATGTTTAGGCCGCCCTCCACGCAACTGCCTGGTGTCACAGGTTTCCCTGGCAGGGGAAATCCGCTAATTACCTCCCTTGTCCAGGGGCACTGGATGCTACCTGCATTTCTAGCAAACCCCCGCCATTCCCCAGCAGACCGCACTGGGACCACTCGGGAAGACACGAGAAGGGCTCCTAGGATCCCGGGCTATAGAGATGACGGAACCTCCCACACTCAGAATTCTGGAACACGGCTGACTCTGTGGGGAGTTTTGGGGCCGCCCTCCACGCAGCTGCCTGGTCACACGTGTTCCCTGGCAGGGGAAGTCCGCTATTACCCCCCTGTCCAGGGGGAGGCACTAGATGCTACCTGCATTTCCAGCCCAAACGCCGCCTTTCCCCGGAAGTCCGCACTGAGAGGGACTCGGGAAGAATGCGAAGGGCTCCTAGGAGATCCCGGGTGCTGCAGACAGAAGACGGAACCTCCCCACACTCAGATTCCGGAACACGGCTGACTGTGTGGGGGAGATTTGGGGCCTTACACGCAGCTGCCTGGGGTCACAGTGTTCCTTGGCAGGGGAAGTCCGCTAAATACCTAACTTGTCCAGGAGGAGGCACTATATGCTACCTGCATTTCCAGACCTACCCCCGTATTTCCCCTGGCATCCCGCACTGGGAGGACTCGGGAAAGACAAGCGAAGGGCTCCTAGGTGATCCCGGTGCTGCAGACAGAAGACGAACCTCCCCAAACTGAGA
>NW_022589032.1:0-7247 GCF_009834535.1 Camelus ferus | reverse complement strand
TTGGATATCCAGTGTTCCTAGCACCAGTTGTTGAAAGGACTGTTCTTTTTTTCTATTGAATGGTCTTGGCACCCTTGTTGAAAATCATTTGACCATGTGTGAGTATTTATTTCTGGGTTCTCTATTCTTATTCTGTTGGTTTAGATGTCTTTTTAAATGTCAGTACCACATTGTTTTGACTACTGTAGCTTTCAATAAGTTTTGAAATCAGGAAGTGTGAGACCTCCAACTTTGTTCTTATTCTGTATTTTTTTTAATGTTAATATTTTCCACTTTGTTTCTTTAAAGATGAGCAACAGATAATATTTAGTTTGGAGGCAGGGCAGGCATGGTATTAATACTTTTTCCCCCCATGTCTTTACTTTTTTGTTGGTGGAATAATAGGGAGTTATTAAATCTTTTTACTCAAATGTATGGTGAATTTGTTGGCTTTGCTTTAAATAACTTGAACCTAGTATTCTGATGAAATATAACAAGGAAAAATCAAGACAGAAAGTAACATGGTAGAAGGGAAAAAGAGATGAGAATAATTGGTTGTAAATAGTAAGCTTCTTGTCACAGCCAGGTGAATGAACTTGGGAGCACATCCTCCAAGTCTTGTCAAGTTTTCAGAGACTATAGTTCTGGCCCATGGCTTACTATAGTCTAAGAGAAACCTTGAGGTGGAACCATCCAGCTAAGCTGTTTCTGAATTCCCTGACCCTCAGAAAATGTGTCAGATAATAGATAAAATTTTCAGCTCCTAAGTTTTGGGGTGTTTGTTGCTTGTGCCCTTGCACAGTATTTCTCAAACTTCTTGATCTCAAGACTGCTTTATATTCTCAAAAGTGTCATGAACCCCAAAGAACTTTTATTTATTTATTTTTTTGGTTGCATCTATGGACAGTTATGTCAGAAATTAAAATAAACTAAAAATATATGTTCATTATTTTATTTAGAAAACAGTAACCATTAGATATTAACATAAATAACAAAAATCCTATTAAAAATGTCTAATTTCCAATATAAAAAATAGTGGTGGTAGTTTACATTTTTTCAGTCCTCTTTAATGTCTAGCTAATACAGGACAGATGGATTCTTCTGTCTGCTTTTACCTTTAATCTGTTGTGATATGGTTGAAGTGTGCATAGAAAACTTAGTTTTACACAGATGTAGTTGGAAAAGGGAGGACTAAATAGCCTTTTCAGATAATTGTAGCTATTTTTATTTGATATTGTACTGAAATTAGATAAGGTATAGTTTCTCAAAAGTTAGTTGCAGTGTAGATTCTGAAACCATATCAATGCAGTTTTTGTACTTTGTAACACTGAAATTCATTCCTCTGTCTTGCCTTTTGAATAGACCTTTCCTATGCATGATTTTTATAACATAATGCATTAGTCATGTGAAAAATACTGGTTCACTGAGTTATGCAGATTTCCCAGATATTGAACAGTTCACTGTACAGTATAAAACAAGTCACATTTGTCAACATCACCATCAATCTCAGTACAGGCTTTAAGCATAAGGAAGTGTCAAGCTCATGGTGGTAGATACAAGTTTTCCAAAATTCTAAGCTTCATCTTGAAGCTTCAGTTTTATCATTGGCAACCAACGGGATCACTTCTATTCTTTGACATGACAGATTCTCTTCCTACCCAAGTCTGAATAATGATAGTTCGTCCATGATTCTTTCCAGTTGAAATAGCGTTTCAAGGAAAAAAGCAACTAGCTCAATTGCATAAATGCTTTTCTATGTGACAATTACATTATTCTTTGGTATGCAGCCAAAGTGATCCATATATACTTCCTATTTTTTCACACAGTTTTTCTTTTTTCTTGTTACAAATACTGCAGCTATGAACTTTCACCATAAATCTCATGCATTTGTGCAGGAATTAAATTGTTATGTACTCTCATGTGAAATTGCTGGGCTACTGGCTACATACATACTCATATTTACTAGGTGATCCCAAACTGTTTTCCAAAGTAATTATACTAGTTTACCATTTTCTATTTCTCCATCAACACTTGGTGCTGACGGATTTTTAAAATTTAATCTTTTTATGGCTGATAAAAACCTCCCTGCCTCCCTGTCCCTCCTTTTTTTCTCCTGTCAAACTCTATGTAGAAAACATCTACATACACTTTAGTTTTATCTTTGTCCCTCAATTTGATTTTTAATTTCTTTTGAGATTAGAGTTGACCTTCTGCCTCTTGGAAGATGGCCAGATGTGTACATGCAGCAGATGTTTATGATCAGTGTAGTTTGTTACGTATTTCTGAAACATCAAACCGTTAATATTTATGAAACAAATATCATATATATATATATATATATATATATATATATATATATTCACACATGCCTACATACGTGCACACACACTGTTAAAGGAAGTACTCTGTCTATTTTATGAGCACTACAGGGAATCAAGATGGTTTAGTGTGGTAAAAATGGAATTTTTTATTAGGGGATAAGAGGATTTTCTACTAATCTTAATAATCTTTACAGAAGTGTAATACTTGACAATTTTTTTTCAAAGTGTTTTCCTGCTTAGGATTTTTTTCACCAGTTAGAGCAGGAGCAAGCAGAGAGGTGCATCTATCTATCGCTCTCTCTCTCTTTTTTTTTTTTTTTTGAATTTTTGCCTTCTGCCTCCCTCGCCACTCCTCACCCTTTGTCCTTGATAAATCATAATTGTTGACAGTGGTGATATCCAAGTGTTGTAAATTTGGAAATCTCTATGCTTGGTCTTTTGAAGGCTATTACATGAAATGCCTTGGCAGCTTTTGTAGGTCATAGGCAGCATCAGGGTGGATAGATTACATTTTAAAATATAATGAATGGGAAAAATAGTTGCTTTTATGTTAATGTCAAGTTCTCAGCATTAAGCCAGTGTTTTTTTAATTACTGACTTGGAAAACTTAAAAACGAGAGGAATATTGAGGGAGCCTCCTTCTTAGTTTCTAATAAGAATCATATTCTGACATTTAAACAATTCTGCAGCTTAGTTTAACTATTTCTGTATGATTCTGAACAAAATCATATGTTTATTTAAAGCTACTAATGTGATTAACATGGGTCACTGTAAGAGACTGACTGTTTTCTGGGTTACACCTCTTATCCATTTTCCATTCTTCGTTGCTCTCCACTTTCCAACGGTCCCAGTATTAAGGTGCTCATAGGCCAGAGCGAGAGCCAGATGTGGCAAGTAGTTGTATCGCTGTGTATTACCACTGTGTTGCCAAGTGGTATACTGACATGAACAGAATAGTACAGTGGTCAAAAGCCCATTTAAATCTCAGCTTTGCCACTAACTGGTTGTGACACACATCCTCTTAAAGTGTGTTTCCTCTTCTGCTAAGAAGTACTGTTATATCCATTTGCCTCTTAGGATTGATGTGAGTATTGAATACATTAATAGATGTTAAAGTGCTTAGACTAGTGTCTGGCTTTTAGAAAGCACCTCAATGAATATTTGTTGTCACTGTTTTTATTTGGAAGTGTTGTGATGCCGAGTTGGATCAAGACCACGGTGGATGTTTTCCTATCTTACTGACTAGTAAATCAGGAAAGGCGTTTGTAGAAGACAACTTTATTTAGCTTAGTCTTTAGGGATGCTAAGGAGCATATCATGTGGCAGAGGGGTTAATGGCATTTCATTTTAGAGATAGATATATCTATAGAAGGCATGGGAACATGTAAGAGCACAAAATACAAGATGTTGGAGAGCTACAAATAGTTAATTTGTTCTTTCTCACAAAGCTGTTTTGAGGAACAAATGAGATCCCTGAAACTACTCTGTAAGCTCTCAAGCTATAAAAAATACCATTCTTTTTGCATTTCTTCTCATTACCTGACTAGTAACAAGTGGATAATAGAGCCTAATACAGGGAAATTGTCTCTGTAAGAAAATACGTTGAAAGAACAATTGGTGAGGAAATCAAAAGAGGACTGGACATTCAGAAGGAAAGACTTTTGCCTACTCAAATGATAATTGTTATAAACCAATCTTAACATTCATTTTATATTTTAAATTTGAATAGTATAAGTTTGGAGGAGCATGAATTGACTCACTGAGTGTCTGAATTGTGTTGTGGAAAGTTTATTGGACTTAGAATCATAATACGTGACTCTGCCACCTGGCCAAGTCATATCAAGCTTTTGACTTTAGCTTCTTCATCCATACAATGGGGATGATAATGTCTATCTCATTTTTTGTTGTAAGGATTGATATAGAGAAGAGAATGTGCAATTATTGATTTCCTTAATGGATTCTACTGCATTAAAAAATCAATCTTCAAAAACCATGTTTTCACTATACTTTTTGCTTCAGATTCTATGGGAAGATGATAATGAGAATGAAAAGTTTGTCATACTAAATTCAGTTAGCCTTTTGCATGTAAAAATTACATCATGTGAGTGTATTAGTTTCTTTTAAAAAGAAAGTAAGTGATTTAGGTTCTTTTAAAATTTAATTAGCTCTCATCTGTGCAGTAAAGCAGGAAGATTTTGATTAATTTTTTAGGCAAGTGAATTTTAAACAGTCAATGGTTGTTATGTATTTTTTGCTTCTTAAAGAGCGGAGCTGTCTGAGGGATTATGTGTAGAACTAGTGGGATTACTTGGTTACTTTAAGCCTATGGGGAAGAAGACTTACTACCTCATTACTAGCCTTAATTTTAGTAGCATTAAAAAAAATTATATCCCACCCAAGTTCTCAGTATTAGTGTGGTTGCATTCATAAAATTTAGTAACTTGGACTTTTCTTCAAAAAGATACAAGATATCTATAATGATCAACGAATAGATTTAGCTTACGAATTCTAAAATAAATGTTATCTTCTTAAAAGTAGAAAATTATGTCAAGAAAGATGTGGAGTTACTAACAAGACACAAATGTTTATATAAAAAAAGAATTTTCCTAATATACAGATTGACTCAAAATTACTATTTTTTTCTCTAGTCTTTTGGCTCTGTCTCTTTTTTTCTGTTTCTGTTGGTTGGTCAAGACACATCTCTGCTAATTTTGCCCAGAATTTATGGTTGTTCTTTTTACTTTGTCTCCCATCTTCTCTTTGTTATATATATACTTATATCATCTTTCTGACATTGCTTTTTCTATAGTATATTCCTACTTGGTAATTTATATTAACGAACTTCTCAGACGGGTGTTCAAGAATCATTACTGCTGCCTGCCTTTCCCACTTTGGTACCTAGACTTATTACTCCCCTCGAGGTAATAAATAGCATTTGTTATTTTCCCTCATGCAACTTGTTTGTTCCTTTGTGACTTTATCTATTTATGTCTTCTTGTATAGAGCAGATAGCATGAGTCATGTCTACCTATTGCTTAACTCCTCTCACCACTTTACCAAGTTAAAAGTTTATTTTCATGTGATTTTTAACTTACTAGTTAGTCCCACTCAACTTTACTCATTTTATTTAAGACTATATACTCAAGAAATTTAACACAGCTTTTCTATTAATCCATTTTTGCCTATGCATTATGTTTCAACTTTGTTAGAAAAGTTTTTTGTTTTTTGATATGCGTGTTTCATTTAGATTAGTCTGTTTAAAGGTCAGAGGCTTTGCTAGTCCTCCACTACATCTGTAGTATCCCCTTCTAGCACACTGCATATAAAAAGTGAGCATTATAAATGTCCATGATTGACTCATCAGGTGCTCACCGTGGCTTCTTATCCTGGCTATCTTTGTTACAGAATTGAGTTAAAATTCTAATCCATACCTTATGTGTACATATGATGACTTAAAAATGTTCAATATTAATTGTAACAACCCCACTAAGACCAGACTTTGACATTTGATTAGGCTGACTGATCCAGATCTTTGATTGGAGGTGTCAGTTTTTATACTTTATACTTGATAGTACTGAGTAAAATAACAAAACATGAGATAGGTTAGTGAAATTTTTAGATCACTGTTTTTACATACCTAGAAAGAACTCTGAATTACTCCTAAAAATAGTGTTTGTTAAGAAGAGCAAAAACTAGGAATCAGTAGAATCAGGCATACTACAGCAGTGAATGGTATTGTTATGCTAAAACTCTTACCAACTATGAAATTGTAAAGCCAGAAATCAGAATTGCTGAGGTATATTGTTATGTAAAACAATTTTTGATGATAGAGGAGTAGTTTTAATTTTTAACTCAAATGAGAGAATGTAAATATTTTGCATACCTTAAAGAGTCTAGTTAGTAGATTTTAGTGTTTTCATTTCATGTCAAAATTTTGTTAGTAGTTCTTATTACACTAGTACTAAGAGCTTAGTCAAGTGGACCAATAATAAAATCATAAGTTAGTATGTAATGATTTAATTCTTGGTTGGATATTTTCACTGTTTTTATATTGTAATAATGACTAAAATATTTAGTACGAAATGATACTGCTCTAAAGATTGTTTGAATAATTAGAATAATTGAAAGTATTAGGAAAAGAAATACATTGTTAAATTGATATTTCAGGACTTGACTGAAAAGTTGCAGAAGAAAGAACTGGACTATACTCAGAGGAGAAACACAATGAAGAATGTGTGAGTAAAAAGAATATACAAGCAAGCCTTCCTCAGAAAGACTTAGATTATCAACAGCTTCAGTCAAGGTTATCTGCATCTGAAACGTCTCTGCAGAGAATACAGGCAGAACTAGGTGAAAAGGGAGAAGCTACTCAAAAGCTCAAGGAAGAACTGTCAGAAGTGGAGACCAAGTACCAGCATCTTAAGGCAGAATTTAAACAAACTCTTAATGAACGTTCGTTCATCTAGCACAAAGGGAATGGGTTGCGTCCCGTCCCAAAGGTGGAGACCCCTTTCTTTGCGCTCCTGCACTCTGTCTGTCCCTGTCCCTCCTGGACACTCTGTGGAGTCCCATCCCTGAGGTGGGTGTCTCCATTTGTTTACCCGCTGCAATAAGTCCCTGTCCCTCCTGGACTGTCTGTGGTTTCCCATGCCTGAGGTGTGGTCTCCCCTTCATTGACCCCCTGAAGTCTGTCTGTCCCTGTTCTCTTTGACCCTCTGTGGAGTCCCGTCCCTGAGGTGGGGTCTCCCCTTCATTGCCCCCCTGCATTCTGTCTATCCCTGTCCCTCCTGGACCCTCTGTGGCGTCCCATCCCTGAGGGGGAGTCTCCCTTTCACTGCCCCCTGCTCTCTGTCTGTCCCTGTCCTACTGGACCCTCTGTGGGGTCCCGTCCCTGAGGTTGGGTGTCCCCTTCATTGCCCCCCTGCACTATGTCTGTCCTTTCACCTC
>NW_022589031.1:0-7256 GCF_009834535.1 Camelus ferus | reverse complement strand
TAAAAACAATGAACATTCTAAAATAGAAATAAAGTTATTAACATTAAAGCTCAATTAATGGACTTGGCAGAAGTTTAGACACAATCAAGGAGAAACCATGTGACTAGGAATACAGATTAAAAGAAAAGATTCTGAATAAAACACAAAGACACCAACAGATGGAAACGCAAAAGAGAAGGTAGAAGACCAGAGAATGCAGTCTCCTGTCCAGAGGTAACAGACAGACTGGAGCAGAGGCAGTCTGAACAGCTACAGGATGGTGGTTTACTCAAATTGATGAGAGACATTTTATTGAACACATTCGTTCATTCCTGACTCCAAGTACCTTGGTCCCTTGGTCCCTTGGTCATGGACATCCCCAGCTGCTGCCACCACTGCTTCAGCTACAGCTGCCACCATGTCACATCCAAAGGCCAGGCTGTCTTTGCCTCACTCCTCCATGAGGTAAGGCCCAGCCCCTCCAAGTTCTGTTTCGGCAGCTGTGATGGTGGGAGCTGCAGCATCTCCGGTGCACAGGCATGGCCTGACCAGGCTCTGAGGCTCCTGCTCCATCACCATTTATCCACTCAGCTGATGCTTGGGGTCTGGCTTCTCCAGGGTGACATACTCAGAAGTATGGGTGTGCCAGACCTTCAAGGGGAACTTTGATAAAGGGAGACAAGACATAAGAGTGCCAGCAAATAAGTTCTATCTTCCTTCCTCTGATGGACTGTTCTAGACAGTGTTTTGCGTTCAGCCGGCCTGAAGATCCCTTAGGTAATAAGCACCCTGCTTTGTCCCTCCATTAAGCTGCAGTCAGCACTTTCTTGCAGTTGCTTCTCTTTCTTCTACTTTATTCATCTTTCATTCTCACCATCATGTGAGACCTCCTTCACCTTTAGCAGCAACATGCTTGTCCACAGCATGTGTGTACCATAGTGTCATCAGCAATTCCACCATAGATGGACATTCAAATGGTTTCCTATGGTTTGCTATTATAAAACTGTACAAGAATATCTTTAGACATATATTTTGGTGTATTGCTTTTAATTTTTATAAAATGTATTGTTAAAAATGAGATTTAACATCACAGAATTTAACAGATACTGCCAGATTGCTTCCCCTAAAAGGTGTAGCAATAGACATGCCCGTCAGTAAAATTACAGAGTGCCAGCTTCTCTAATCTTTTTTACATCTTGGACCCTATCAATTTTTTTAATTGTTAAAATTTGCTAAGAAACTTGATTTTTTTTGCTTTAATTAAAAATTTCCTGACACTAGTGAGATTGATGATTTTAATCTTTTGCCACTTTTTGTGTTTTATCTTGCCTAGTCATACCTTTTGACATTTTTTTCAACTAGATCTTTGTTTTCTCCCTTTCTGAGGAAGTTCTTCGTGTAGGAGCAATCTTAAACTTTTGTCCATGTATATTGGAAATGTTTTACCGTGTCAACCATTTATTTGATGGTTTCTAATATTCTTTGCCATATAGAAATGTTTAACATCTACAGTGAATCTGTCACCATTTGCCTTTATGATCTTTGAGGGTGGTTTTTTTAAATCGCTTGCGAAGGCCTTCCTGGTCCTAAGATTAGATGAGTATTCTTTTCAGTCTTCCACTAATATTGTTACAGGTGTGTTTTACAGTTAGCTATTTAAACCTTCTGGGGTTTATTTACATGGAACAAGGTAGGGGTCTGTCTTTTTTTGTTCTTCCAGTTGAGTAACTGTTATTCACCCAACCGTTAGTCCCTTTTCACTTCGTGCTTACCAGCATAATTCCAGACTTTTTCAAGAAACAAGTTCTGCCATGTTCTTCATGGAAAGCTGACTCCACTCTACTCCAGACTCATGCTAACTTGTCTAATCTTTTTCCAAAGGTTGGTTCAAAAGTAGGCACGTGGCCCAATTCTGGCCAAAAGGATGTGAGGAAAGTCATGCCATCTTTGGGGTAAGATCTGTCTTGCTCATCAGGTTAGCATCCAGAAGTTACGGGCTCTCTTCTTCCTCTGGAAGTGGTCCTGAGTGGGAAGAGGCCAGGGCACCGTACAGCATCTGACCACCTGTAGGGAGGCAGGTGACACAAGAGGGTATAGCCAAGAGACTCACCCGGAAGTTCTAAAGGCTGTACATCTCTAAGCTCATCTCATTCTGCATCCTCCCACAAGACTGTTTAGCGGTCTTCCTTTGTGTTCTATTAAATTCATTATTAAATTCAATTCCATTTATTTTCTAGCTTTCATTTATTTTTATTTTTGTTATTAAATTTATTTCTACTTATTTTCTAGCTTTTATTTTTATTATAAGTGGGGTGGGTTTCCATTTAATTTCTATTGATTGATATTTTTAAAGCTATTGATTTTTATTTATTTTGTGTGAAAAATTCTTTTTTATTCAATATTTTTTTTAAAATTTGGTCTATGGTATTTTCCAAGCCTGCAACCCTACCACCTAAAAATATAGATAATTTAATCCTTCTGTTCTAACATTAGTATAACTTATTTCCTCTTTCTTATTTTTTACATTAGCTAGACCTTCCAAAATCATGTCATTTAATCATGATGATAGAGGGCACTGAAGTCCTGTTCCACATTTTGGTTGCTTAATAATTCACAATTGGACATCTAGATTTTTGATAAATACCCTTCATTATGTTACATTAGTTTATTCCTAGTCTTTTTACTTAGAGCTTATGAAACAAATGACTAAAACTTTAATGTTATTTTAAATCTGTTGATAAAATTGTATAGTTCTTTAATGTGCTTATGTAATGAGTTTGCAAAGCATGTTGAATCATTTTTACATTTTTTTGGAGTAAATTCCACTTTGTCAAGCAAGATTTTTTTTTTAATTCACTGCTGATTTCGATTTGTTAATATTTCAGAGTATTTTGGGTTTTGCGTCTACATTTACAAACGGAATTGAACCATAGTTTTCCCTCTTATTTTATTCTCTTTAAAGTCAGATTTTGGTATTAAAATTATAATGAATGAAATATAAAACAAATGAAAAATTTTCTTCATTTTCCATAATCTGCCATATTGAATAATAAAAAACTACATTCTATTAATTGAGACGTGTCATCTAGCATCACCACTCTCTACCAAATGAAGTGATGTGCTTCCTATTACACAGAGTACCACAAAAGTGTTCTCTTGCCTGAATAAATAGCTTCTTTGAAGTCAGAGAAATAACATTGACTTATGAGGCCCATTAATTTTAACATTTAAAGAAAACGTAAATTTAGGAAAAGCATTCCAACTCCTCAAAAAATCAAATAATATTTTATGCCCAAGTTATATTGTCAAATCAATATTATTCTTCATGAGAAATTTATTACTAAATGGCTTCATTGACACATAAAGACACTCTTTTGAGATGATGAAAATTGTAACTTGTAAAGGATTCACATAGACCATCACAGTGACCAGAACCACAGAAAACCATAAAACTAAAATTGTACAGCTGAAATGTGTGAGAACAGCCAAGTTCACTGAGCATAAGGAAATGGTCATTTGATACCACCAATTACTCATCCCTTTCCTACTTTACAATGATACAGTAAAGATAAAAAGTTTCCATGAGAATGCTTCAGAGTGTTTCAAAGGAAGCTTCATTTGCTGTATAATCACCATTATTTTTCAGACTGCAAATTTAAAAATGACCTATCTCTGGGAATGCAGTTTGGTGCAGCCACTATGGAAAACACTATGGAGATTCCTCAAAAGAGTAGGAATAGACTTACCATATGACCCAGGAATCCTGCTCCTGGGCATATATCCAGAAGGAACCCTACTTCACAATGACACCTGCACCCCAATGTTCATAGCAGCAATATTTACAACAGCCAAGACATAGAAACAGCCTAAATGTCCATCAGCAGATGACTGGATAAAGAAGAGGTGGTATATTTATACAGTAGAATACTATTCAGCCACAAAAAATGACAACATAACACCGTTTGCAGCAACATGGATGTTTCTGGAGAATGTCATTCTAAGTGAAGTAAGCCAGAAAGAGAAAGAAAAATACCACGTGAGATTGCTCGTGTGTGGAATCTAAAAAAACAAAACCAAAAACCATAAATACAAACCAGAAACAGACTCATAGACATAGAATACAAACTTGTGGTTGCCAAGGGGGCAGGGGGTGGGAAGGGACAGACTGGGATTTCAAAATGTAGAATAGATAAACGAGATTATACTGAATAGCACAGGAAAATATACACAAGACCTTGGGGTAGCTCGCAGTGAAAAACATATGTGACAATGAATCTATGTATGTTCATGTATAACTGAAAAATTGTGCTCTACACTGGAATCTGACACAACATAAAATGACTATTACGCAATTAAAAAAAGTTAAAAACAAGTACAGTGTACAATTAACTATCTAAAAAAAGGAAATTTCTTCTGTAGAGCACAGGAAACCATATTCAATATCTTATATCACCTATAATGTGAAAGAATAGGAAAATGAATATATGTATGACTGAAACTTTATGCTGTACACCAGAAATTGGCACTTTATAATTGAGCATATTTAAATAAATTAAATATATATATGAGATGCAGATTCTCAAGTGAGCAGGTCAATTATATGTCTAACTGGAGTTTGAAAGGAAATAATGGAGGATGAGGAGGAATGTTTTTCAAGAGTTGGTTGCTGAGAATTTTCCAGAATTACTGAGGGACACCAATGTTCAGATCCAGGAAGCTGAATGAACTTTCAGTATAAACTTTAGAAAATCCTCTCCACGTATAGATATATCGTAGTGGCACTGCAGAACAGCAAAAGGAGAGAGAAGATTGTATAGGATCTCAAGGAATGAAACAGATCATCTACAAAAGAACTGATAGTAGCAACAGGATCCAGAAGACAGTGGAGAGGATTTACCTAGGTTGGACACATTGTCAATAAGAGATCTTGAGATACCACCTCAACACCTCCCGGATCGGCAAAAACATAAAGCCTGACCACACCAAGTACTGGAGAGAATGTGAATCAATAGAAACTGTCATCGCTGCTGGTGAAATTGCAAATCTGTTCAAGCAGTTAGGTGTTACCTAGTCCGGTAAAGTGGAGCGTGAGCACACTCCCTGACCCATCCACCCTGTTTCTAGGGCAGCGCTGACAAACATGCTCCAGAAAGCATACACAGAAGGTTCTAGCAGTGCTGTTGATAACACAAGAAATGTGAAAATAACCAAAATGTCCATCGTTACTACTAAGAAAAATAAATGTTGGTTATCATTATGGAAATCTGCAATCAAGTGATCCATAGCTACCTGAATCAAAGTGGATAAATTTCAACAACATGATATAAACAACAGGAATCACATAGAATATATACAGTAGGATTGCACCAGTAGAAAGTCCAAAAGCAAGAAAGCTTAAGGATGATTAACGCATTGTTAACTCTAGGTGTATGTATGTGAGTGTCTGCATGAGTGTGTGCGTGTGCGTGTGCGTGTGTGTAGTAAAAGAACAAAGCCATAGATACACACCAAGTTCAGATTAATGTTTACTTTTGAGGAGGAAGAGAAGAGAATTAGAGAGGGATAAGAAAAGGGCTTCCAATGTCCCTTATCGGTGAGATTTTATTTTAAAAAATAAAACCCAAAGCAAATATAAGAACATGTTATCATGCATTCAATATGTGTGACAAGTGTATAGGATTTTTATAGTATTATCTGTAATTTCCCCCAGATTTGAAATAGTCCTTAGTTTTAGAAAGAAAGCAGACTAGTGTACATAATACATAAAGAGCTCACAAAAACTACTGCGAAAACAACCAACCATAAAAATGGACAGAAGATGTGAACAGATACTTCACTAAAGAAGACATATGGATGGCAAATGAGCACACGAAAAGCTCAACATCAGCAGTCAGTTAGAAAATGAAAATTAAAACTACAATGAGACACCACTAGTAGAGACGATAAAATTTAAAAGACCCTATCAGGTGCTGTTAAGGATGTGGAGCAGCTGGAACCCTCTTACGTTGCTGGTGCAGATGTACAATGACAGCATTTGTTTTGAACCTCAGGTAGTTTCTTAAAAATTAAACTTAGAACCCGTATGAACATATAAACTCTGTCACCCAGTCATTCCACTCTTTGGCATTTATCTAAGGCAATAGAAAACACATGTCCATAGAAAAACTTTTACACAAATAAGCATAGTGGCTTTATTTGTAATAACCCCAAATTGGAAGCAATCCAAATGTCCATCGACAGGTAAGTGCACAAACTCTGAGACAGAATATTATTCAGCAATTTAAAAGGAATACATTATAGGCTACAACAAGAATTGCTTTCAGAAAACATTTCATCAAGAGAAAGAAACCAAACAAAAAGAGATACGGTGTGTAATTCCGTTTACTTTTAGGAAATGTAAACCAGTGCATAGCAACAAGAAACAGCTCAGTGATTGCCAGGGGATGAGGTGGTGGGGACAGGAGGGGTGGGCTGGAAGAGAGCATGAGGAGACTGCTAGGGACGATTCGTGTGTTCATTACCTTGATTGTGGTGACGGTTTTCCGAGTCTATTCCTATGTCAAAAGCTGTCCAACTGTACCCTTTAAATATGTGCATTGTTAAATATCACTTATATCTCAGTAAGTTATTTTAAAATAGAAATAAAGCATAGGGAGAAGTAGTGACTGACTACCATGGGAGGAAGTACACTGGCTCGGTGGGGCAGCCCATGAGCGCGAGCCCTCCTCCCGGGCGCAGGCTGACCTGCAAACATGCATACCGGGAACCTGGGGCAGGAGAGGCCGCCCCTAGGCCAGGCCCTTGTGGAGATGGGAGCAAACTGATCGGCTCCCTCGAGGCAGTCTGCTCCCGGCGAGGTCCCTCTCCCCTGAGCTCACCTCGACTGCCTCCCAGTACCTGGCTGACAAGGAGAATTAAATCTGGGGTAGCAGAGGCCGCCCCGAGGCCAGGAGACGGGTAGATGGGAAGAAAAAGAGCAACTCGCCGAGGGATCCCCCTTTGCTGCTGGGCTGCCTCCGCCTCTGCGGCCGACCTCTTCCCCCGACAGCACCACGCCCGCTCCCAGGAGCAGGCTGACTTCAAAGGCTTCAGTCCGGTGAACCTGGGGGAGCGGAGATCGCCCCCAGGCCAGGCCGCTAGGGACATGGGAGAAAATCCTCTGGCTCGTCAGGGGCACCCGTGTCCCCTGTCGGTGACGCCGACCCCGTCCCCAGACCGCACCCCGCCTCTAGTGTGTCAGTGTGTCTGTCTGACTGCCTGCCTGACTGCCTATCTAT
>NW_022589030.1:0-7300 GCF_009834535.1 Camelus ferus | reverse complement strand
TTTCTCAGTCTGTTTCATAGTGCCGGTTTGAAGTTCCTCAGTTTTCCATTCAATCTCACTGTAAAACGAGTTGGGAGCTAGTTCCTTCCCATATATATGTATGGAGTGGTGTTGGAAACTGAAAAGAACTTGTGTTCCCAACAATCTAGTTGAAGGCGGCTTTCACAAACACTTATCTCTCAAAACTGAGCAGTGGAGAGACGTTCGTTCATCTAGCACAAAGGGAACGGGTTGCAGGAGAAACTTTAACGCTGGTTTCACACAGTCTGTTTCCTCTGCCCGGTTTGAAGTTCCGCAGTTTTCACTGTAAAACCGAGTTTGGAGCTAGTAACCTTTCCATAATATATGTAGGGCGTGGAGTTGGAAACTGAAAAGAAACTTTGTGTTCCCAACAAGCTAGTTGAAGGACGGCTTTCCACACACTTATCTCTCAAAACTGACATGTGGTAGAGACGTTTCGTTCATCTAGCACAAGGGAACGGGGTGCAGGAGAAACTTTTACTCTGGTTTCTCAGTCTGTTTCCTAGTGCCAGTTTGTAGTTCCTGCAGTTTTCACTGTAAAACCGAGGTGGGGCTAGTACCTTCCCCTATATATGTATGGAGTGGAGTTCGAAACTGAAAAGAAACTTTGTGTTCCCAACAAGCTAGTTGAAGGACGTCTTTCACACACACTTATCTCTCAAAACTGAGCATGTGGAGCGACGTTCGTTCATCTAGCACAAAGGGAACTGGTTGCAGGAGAAACTTTTACGCTGGTTTCTCAGTCTGTTTCCTAGTGCTGGTTTGATGTTCCTGCAGTTTTCACTGTAAAACCGAGGTGGGGCTAGTACCTTCCCATATATATGTATGGAGTGGAGTTCGAAACTGAAAAAAAACTTTTTTGTTCCCAACAAGCTAGTTGAAGGACGGCTTTCACACACAATTATCTCTCAAAACTGAGCATGTGGAGAGACGTTCGTTCATCTAGCACAAAGGGAACGGGTTACAGGAGAAACTTTTAGTGTGGTTTCTCAGTCTGTTTCCTAGTGCCGTATTGAAGTTCCTGCAGTTTTCACTGTAAAACCGAGTGGAGCTAGTACCTTCCCATATATATGTATGGAGTGGAGTTGGAAACTGAAAAGAAACTTTGTGTTCCCAAAAAGCTAGTTGAAGGACGGCTTTCACACTCACTTATCTCTCAAAACTGAGCATGTGGAGAGACGTTCGTTCATCTAGCAGAAAGGGAACGGGTGGCAGGAGAAACTTTTCTCTGCTTTCTCAGTCTGTTTCATAGTGCCGGTTTGAAGTTCCTGCAGTTTTCACAGTAAAACCGAGTTGGAGCTAGTACCTTTCCATATATATGTATGGAGTGGAGTTGGAAAATGAAAAGAATCTTTGTGTTGCCAACAAGCTAGTTGAAGTATGGCTTTCATACACACTTATCTCTCAAAACCGAGCATGTGGAGAGACGTTCGTTCATGTAGCACAAAGGAACGGGTGGCAGGAGAAACTTTTACGCTGGTTTCTCAGTCTGTTTCCTAGTGCTGGTTTGATGTTCCTGCAGTTTTCACTGTAAAACCGAAGTGGGGCTAGTACCTTCCCATATATATGTATGGAGAGGAGTTGGAAACTGAAAAGAAACTTTGTGTTCCCAACAAGCTAGTTGAAGTACGGCTTTCACACACACTTATCTCTCAAAACTGAGCATGTGGGGAGACGTTCGTTCATCTAGCACAAAGGGAACGGGTGACAGGGGAAATTTTTACTCTGGTTTCTCAGTCTGTTTCCTAGTGCCAGTTTGAAGTTCCTGCAGTTTTCACTGTAAAAACGAGTTGGAGCTAGTTCCTTCCCATATATATGTATGGAGTGGTGTTGGAAACTGAAAAGAAACTTTGTGTTCCCAACAATCTAGTTGAAGGGCGGCTTTCACAAACACTTATCTCTCAAAACTGAGCACGTGGAGAGACGTTCGTTCATCTAGCACAAAGGGAACGGGTTGCAGGAGAAACTTTTACGCTGGTTTCATCAGTCTGTTTCCTAGTGCCGGTTTGAAGTTCCTGCAGTTTTCACTGTAAAACCGAGTTGGAGCTAGTTCCTTCCCTTATATATGTATGGAGTGGAGTAGGAAACTGAAAAGAAACTTTGTGTTCCCAAAAAGCTAGTTGAAGAACGGCTTTCACACACACTTATCTCTCAAAACTGAGCATGTGGAGAGACGTTCGTTCATCTAGCACAAAGGGAACAGTTTGCAGGAGAAACTTTTACGCTGGTTTCTCAGTCTGTTTCCTAGTGCCGGTTTGAAGTTCCTGCCGTTTTCACTGTAAAACCGAGTTGGAGCTAGTACCTTCCCATATATATGTATGGAGTGGAGTTGGAAACTGAAAAGAAAATTTGTGTTCCCAACAAGCTAGTTGAAGTACGGCTTTCACAAACACTTATCTCTCAAAACTGAGCATGTGGAGAGACGTTCGTTCATCTAGCACAAAGGGAACGGGTTGCAGGAGAAACTTTTACGCTGGTTTCTCAGTCTGTTTCCTAGTGCCGTTTTGAAATTCCTGCAGTTTTCACTGTAAAACCGAGTGGAGCTAGTACCTTCCCATATATATGTATGGAGTGGTGTTGGAAACTGAAAAGAAACTTTTTTGTTCCCAACAAGCTAGTTGAAGGACTGCTTTAACACACAATTATCTCTCAAAACTGAGCATGTGGAGAGACGTTCGTTCATCTAGCACAAAGGGAACGGGTTACAGGAGAAACTTTTTCTGTGGATTCTCAGTCTGTTTCCTAGTGCCGTATTGAAGTTCCTGCAGTTTTCACTGTAAAACCGAGTGGAGCTAGTACCTTCCCATATATATGTATGGAGTGGAGTTGGAAACTGAAAAGAAACTTTGTGTTCCCAAAAAGCTAGTTGAAGGACGGCATTCACACACACTTATCTCTCAAAACTGAGCATGTGGAGAGACGTTCGTTCATCTAGCACAAAGGGAACGGGTGGCAGGAGAAACTTTTCTCTGCTTTCTCAGTCTGTTTCATAGAGCCGGTTTGAAGTTCCTGCAGTTTTCACTGTAAAACCGAGTTGGAGCTAGTACCTTCCCATATATATGTATGGAGTGGAGTTGGAAACTGAAAAGAAACTTTGTGTTCCCAACAAGCTAGTTGAAGGACGGCTTTCACACACAATTATCTCTCAAAACTGAGCATGTGGAGAGACGTTCGTTCATCTAGCACAAAGGGAACAGGTTAGAGGAGAAACATTTACTATGGTTTCTCAGTCTGTTTCCTAGTGCCGTTTTGAAGTTCCTGCAGTTTTCACTGTAAAACCGAGTGGAGCTAGTACCTTCCCATATATATGTATGGAGTGGAGTTGGAAACTGAAAAGAAACTTTGTGTTTCCAAAAAGCTAGTTGAAGTACGGCTTTCACACACACTTATCTCTCAAAACTGAGCATGTGGAGAGACGTTCGTTCATCTAGCACAAAGGGAACGGGTGGCAGGAGAAACTTTTCTGTGCTTTCTCAGTCTGTTTCATAGTGCCGGTTTGAAGTTCCTGCAGTTTTCACTGTAAAACCGAGTTGGAGCTAGTACCTTCCCATATATATGTATGGAGTGGAGTTGGAAACTGAAAAGAAACTTTGTGTTCCCAACAAGCTAGTTGAAGAACGGCTTTCACACACACTTATCTCTCAAAACTGAGCATGTGGAGAGACGTTCGTTCATCTAGCACAAAGGGAACAGTTTGCAGGAGAAACTTTTACGCTGGTTTCTCAGTCTGTTTCCTAGTGCCGGTTTGAAGTTCCTGCCGTTTTCACTGTAAAACCGAGTTGGAGCTAGTACCTTCCCATATATATGTATGGAGTGGAGTTGGAAACTGAAAAGAAAATTTGTGTTCCCAACAAGCTAGTTGAAGTACGGCTTTCACACACACTTATCTCTCAAAACTGAGCATGTGGAGAGACGTTCGTTCATCTAGCACAAAGGGAACGGGTGGCAGGAGAAATTTTTACTCTGGTTTCTCAGTCTGTTTCCTAGTGCCGGTTTGAAGTTCCTACAGTTTTCACTGTAAAAACGAGTTGGAGCTAGTTCCTTCCCATATATATTTATGGAGTGGTGTTGGAAACTGAAAAGAAACTTTGTGTTCCCAACAAGCTAGTTGAAGGACGGCTTTCACAAACATTTATCTCTCAAAACTGAGCATGTGGAGAGACGTTCATTCATCTAGCACAAAGGGAACGGGTTGCAGGAGAAACTTTTACGCTGGTTTCTCAGTCTGTTTCCTAGTGCCGGTTTGAAGTTCCTGCAGTTTTCACTGTAAAACCGAGTTGGAGCTAGTACCTTCCCATATATATGTATGGAGTGGTGTTGGAAACTGAAAAGAAACTTTTTGTTCCCAACAAGCTAGTTGAAGGACGGCTTTCACACACAATTATCTCTCAAAACTGAGCATGTGGAGAGACGTTCGTTCATCTAGCACAAAGGGAACGGGTTACAGGAGAAACTTTTAGTGTGGATTCTCAGTCTGTTTCCTAGTGCCGTATTGAAGTTCCTGCAGTTTTCACTGTAAAACCGAGTGGAGCTAGTACCTTCCCATATATATGTATGGAGTGGAGTTGGAAACTGAAAAGAAACTTTGTGTTCCCAAAAAGCTAGTTGAAGTACGGCTTTCACACACACTTATCTCTCAAACCTGAGCATGTGGAGAGACGTTCGTTCATCTAGCACAAAGGGAACGGGTGGCAGGAGAAACTTTTCTCTGCTTTCTCAGTCTGTTTCATAGTGCCGGTTAGAAGTTCCTGCAGTTTTCACTGTAAAACCGAGTTGGAGCTAGTACCTTCCCATATATATGTATGGAGTGGAGTTGGAAACTGAAAAGAAACTTTGTGTTCCCAACAAGCTAGTTGAAGGACGGCTTTCACACACACTTATCTCTCAAAACTGAGCATGTGGAGATACGTTCGTTCATCTAGCACAAAGGGAACAGTTTGCAGGAGAAACTTTTACGCTGGTTTCTCAGTCTGTTTCCTAGTGCCGGTTTGAAGTTCCTGCAGTTTTCACTGTAAAACCGAGTTGGAGCTAGTACCTTTCCATATATATGTATGGAGTGGAGTTGGAAACTGAAAAGAAACTTTGTGTTCCCAACAAGCTAGTTGAAGTATGGCTTTCATACACACTTATCTCTCAAAACCGAGCATGTGGAGAGACGTTCGTTCATGTAGCACAAAGGAACGGGTGGCAGGAGAAACTTTTACGCTCGTTTCTCAGTCTGTTTCCTAGTGCTGATTTGATGTTCCTGCAGTTTTCACTGTAAAACCGAGGTGGGGCTAGTACCTTCCCATATATATGTATGGAGTGGAGTTGGAAACTGAAAAGAAACTTTGTGTTCCCAACAAGCTAGTTGAAGTACGGCTTTCACACACACTTATCTCTCAAAACTGAGCATGTGGAGAGACGTTCGTTCATCTAGCACAAAGGGAACGGGTGGCAGGAGAAATTTTTACTCTGGTTTCTCAGTCTGTTTCCTAGTGCCGGTTTGAAGTTCCTGCAGTTTTCACTGTAAAAACGAGTTGGAGCTAGTTCCTTCCCATATATATGTATGGAGTGGTGTTGGAAACTGAAAAGAAACTTTGTGTTCCCAACAAGCTAGTTGAAGGACGGCTTTCACAAACACTTATCTCTCAAAACTGAGCACGTGGAGAGACGTTCGTTCATCTAGCACAAAGGGAACGGGTTGCAGGAGAAACTTTTACGCTGGTTTCTCAGTCTGTTTCCTAGTGCCGGTTTGAAGTTCCTGCAGTTTTCACTGTAAAACCGAGTTGGAGCTAGTACCTTCCCATATATATGTATGGAGTGGAGTTGGAAACTGAAAAGAAACTTTGTGTTCCCAACAAGCTAGTTGAAGTACGGCTTTCACACACACTTATCTCTCAAAACTGAGCATGTGGAGAGACGTTCGTTCTTCTAGCACAAATGGAACGGGTGGCAGGAGAAACTTTTACTGCTGGTTTCTCAGTCTGTTTCCTAGTGCCGGTTTGAAGTTCCTGCAGTTTTCACTGTAAAACCGAGTGGAGCTAGTACCTTCCCATATATATGTATGGAGTGGAGTTGGAAACTGAAAAGAAACTTTGTGTTCCGAACAAGCTAGTTGAAGTACGGCTTTCACACACACTTATCTCTCAAAACTGAGCATGTGGAGAGACGTTCGTTCATCTAGCACAAAGGGAACGGGTCGCAGGAGAAACTTTTTACTCTGGTTTCTCAGTCTGTTTCCTAGTGCCGGTTTGAAGTTCCTGCAGTTTTCACTGTAAAACCGAGTTGGAGCTAGTCCCTTCCCATATATATGTATGGAGTGGAGTTAGGAAACTGAAAAGAAAACTTTGTGTTCCCAACAAGCTAGTTGAAGGACGCTTTCCACACACTTATCTCTCAAAACTGAGCATGTGGAGAGACGTTCGTTCATGCTAGCACAAAGGGAACGGGTTACAGGAGAAACTTTTACTCGTGGCTTTCTCAGTCTGTTTCCTAGTGCCGGTTTGTAGTTCCTGCAGTTTTCACTGTAAAAACCGATGTGGGGAGCTAGTAACCTTCCCATATATATTTATGGAGTGGAGTTGGAAACTGAAAAGAAACTTTGTGTTCTCCAACAAGCTAGTTGAAGGACGGCTTTCACACACACTTATCTCTCAAAACTGAGCATGTGGAGAGACGTTCGTTCATCTATGCACAAATGGGAACGGGGTTGCAGGAGAAACTTTTACTCTGGTTCTCAGTCTGTTTCCTAGTGCCGGTTTGAAGTTCCTGCAGTTTTCACTGTAAAACCGAGTGGAGTAGTACCTTCCCATATATATGTATGGAGTGGAGTTGGAATCTGAAAAGAAACTTTGTGTTCCCAAGAAGCTAGTTGAAGAACAGCTTTCACACACACTTATCTCTCAAAACTGAGCATGTGGAGAGACGTTCGTTCATCTAGCACAAAGGGAACGGGTGGCAGGAGAAATTTTTCTCTGGTCTCAGTCTGTTTCCTAGTGCCGTTTGAAGTTCCTGCAGTTTTCACTGTAAAACGTGTTGGAGCTAGTTCCTTCCCATATATATGTATGGAGTGGTGTTGGAAACTGAAAAGAAACTTTGTGTTCCCAACAATCTAGTTGAAGGGCGGCTTCACAAACACTTATCTCTCAAAACTGAGCACGTGGAGAGACGTTCGTTCATCTAGCACAAAGGGAACGGGTTGCAGGAGAAACTTTTACGCTGGTTTCACAGTCTGTTTCCTAGTGCCGGTTTGAAGTTCCTGCAGTTTTCACTGTAAAACCGAGTTGGAGCTAGACCT
>NW_022589029.1:0-7301 GCF_009834535.1 Camelus ferus | reverse complement strand
CTGTGACACAAGGAAGATGCGTGGAGTGCGGCCCTAAACCTCCCCACAGTCAGCCGTGTTCCGGGTTCTGAGTGTGGGGAGGTTCCGTCTTATGTCTGCAGCACCCGGGATCTCCTAGGAGCCCTTCGAGTGTCTCCCCAGTCCCTCCCTGTGCGGGCTGCCGGGGAAAGGCGGGGGTTGGGCTGGAAACGCAGGTAGCATCTAGTGCCTCCCCATGGAAAGGGAGGTATTTAGCGGACTTCCCCTTGCCAGGGAACACCTGTGACACCAGGCAGCTGCGTGGAGGGCGGCCCCGAAACCTCTCCCACACAGTCACACGTGTTCCGGGATTCTGAGTGTGGGTAGGTTCCGTCTTCTGTCTGCAGCCCCGGGATCTCCTAGGAGCCCTTCGAGTGTCTTCCCCCAGTCCGTCCCAGTGCGGGCTGCCGAGGAAAGGTGGGGGTTGTGCTGGAAAAGCATGTAGCATCTAGTGCCTCCCCATGGACAAGGGAGGTAATTAGCGGACTTCCCCCTGCCAGGGAACACCTGTGACACCAGGCCAGCTGCTTGGAGTTCGGCCCCGAACGTCCCCCACCAGTCAACCGTGTTCCGGAATCTGAGTGTGGGGAGGTTCCGTCTTCTGTCTGCAGCACCGGGATCTCTAGGAGCCCTTCGAGTGTCTTCCCCGATTCCCTTCCAGTTTTGGCTGCGGGGAAAGGCGGGGGTGGGCTGGAAACGCAGGTAGCATACTAGTGCCTCCCCGTGGGACAAGGGAGGTAATTAGCGGACTTCCCCTGCCAGTAAAACCTGTGACACCAGAAGCTGCGTGGAGGGCGGCCCAAAACCTCACAACCAGTCACCAGTGTTCCGGAATTCTGAGTGTGGGGAGGTTCCGTCTTATGTCTGCAGCACCCGGGTTCTCCTAGGAGCCCTTCGAGTGTCTTCCCCCAGTCCCTCCCTGTGCGGGCTGCCGGGAAAGGCGGGGGTTGGGCTGGAAAAGCAGGTACCATCTTGTGCCTCCCCATGGACAGGGGAGGTAATTAGCGGGCTTCCCCCTGCCAGGGAACACCTGTGACACAGGCAGCTGCGAGGAGGGCATCCCCGAACCTCCCCCACACAGTCAGCCGTGTTCCGGAATTCTGAGTGTGGGGAGGTTAGTCTTCTGTCTGCAGCACCCGGATCTCCTAGGAGCCCTTCGAGATCTTCCCCGATTCCCTCCCAGTGCGGGCACCCAGAGAAAGGCGGGGGTTGGGCTGGAAACGCAGGTAGCATCTAGTGCATCCCATGGACAGGGAAGGTAATTAGCGGAATTCCCCCTGCCAGGGAACACCTGTGACACCAGGCAGCTGCGTGGAGGTCGGCCCCGAACTTCCCCACACAGTCAACCGTGTTCGGATTCTGAGTGTGGGAGGTTCCGTCTTCAGTCTTCAGCACCCGGATCTCCTAGGAGCCCTTCGGAGTGTCTTCCCCGATTCCCTTTCAGTGCGGGCTGCCGGGAAAGGCGGGGTTGTGCTGGAAAAGCAGGTAGCATCTAGTGCCTCCCGTGGACAAGGGAGGTAATTAGCGGAATTCCCCCTGCCAGGGAACACCTGTGACACCAGGAAGCTGCGTGGAGGGCGGCCCAAAACCTCACCCACACAGTCACCAGTGTTCCGGAATTCTGAGGTGGGGAGGTTCCGTCTTATGTCTGCAGCACCGGGTTCTACTGGAGCCCTTCGAGTGTTTCCCCAGTCCCTCCCTTTGCGGTCTGCCGGGGAAAGGAGGGGGTTGGGCTGGAAAAGCAGGTACCATCTAGTGCCTCCCCATGGACAGGGGAGGTAATTAGCGGACTTCCCCCTGCCAGGGAACACCTGTGACACCAGCAGCTGCGTGGAGGGCGCCCCGATCCTCCTCCACACAGTCACACGTGTTCCGGGATTCTGAGTGTGGGGAGGTTCCGTCTTCTGTCTGTAGCACCCGGGATCTCCTAGGAGCCCTTCGAGAGTCTTCCCGAGTTCCTCCCAGTGCGGGCACCAGAGAAATGCAGGGTTGGGCTGGAAACGTAGGGTAGCATCTAGTGCCTTCCCCATGGACAAGGGAGGTAATTAGCGGACTTCCCCTGCCAGGAAAAACCTGTGACACCAGGCAGCTGAGTGGAGGTCGCCCCGAACCTCCCAACAGTCAACCGTGTTCGGAATTCTGAGTGTGGGAGGATCCGTCTTCTGTCTGCAGCACCCGGGATCTCCTAGGAGTCTTCGAGTGTCTTCCCCGATTCCCTCCCAGTGCGGGCTGCCGGGGAAAGGCGGGGGTAGGGCTGGAAACGCAGGTAGCATCTAGTGCCTCCCCATGGACAAGGAGGTAATTAGCGGACTTCCCCTGCAAGGGAACAGCTGTGACACCAGGCAGCGGTGGAGGGCGGCCCGAACTCCCCACACAGTCAGCCGTGTTCCGGAATTCTGAGTTTGGAGGAGGTTGCGTTTTATGCTGCAGAACCCGGGATCTCCTAGGAGCCCTTCGAGTGTCTTCCCCAGTCCCTCCCTGTGCGGGCTGCCGGGGAATGGCGGAGGTTGTGCTGGAAACGCAGGTAGCCATCTTGTGCCTCCCCATGGACAAGGGAGGTAATTAGCGGACTTCCACCTGCCAGGGAACACCTGTGACACATTGGAGCTGCGTGGAGGGCGGCCCCGAACCTCCCCACCCTGTCATAGTGTTCCGGAATTCTGAGTGTGGGGAGGTTCCGTTTATGTCTGCAGCACCCGGGTTCACCTAGGAGCCTTCGAGTGTCTTCCCCCAGTCCCTCCCTGTGCGGGATGCCGGGGAATGGCGGAGGTTGGGCTGGAAAAGCAGGTAGCATCTTGTGCCTCCCCATGGACAGTGGAGGTAATTAGCGGACTTCCCCCTGCCAGGGAACACCTGTGACACCAGGCAGCTGCGTGGAGGGCGGCCCGAACTTCCCCACACAGTCAGCCGGTCCGGAATTCTGAGTGTGGGGAGGGTTCCGTCTTCTGTCTGCAGCACCCGGATCTCCTAGGAGCCCTTCGTGTGTCTTCCCAGAGTCCCTCCCAGTGCGGGCTGCCGGGGAAAGGGGGGTTGGGCTGGAAAAAGCAGGTAGCATCTTGTGCCTACCCATGGACGGGGAGGAAATTAGCGGACTTCCCCCTGCCAGGGAACACCTGTGACACCAGCAGCTGCGTGGAGGGCGGCCCCGACCTCCCCCACACTGTCAGCCGTGTTCGGAATTCTGAGTGTGGGGGGTTCCGTCTTCTGTCTGCAGCACCCGGGATCTCCTAGGAGCCCTTCGAGTGTCTTCCCCCAGTCCATCCCTGTGCGGGCTGCCGAGGAAAGGAGGGGGTTGGGCTGGAAACGCAGGTAGCATCTAGTGCTCCCCATGGACGGGGGAGGTAATTAGCGGACTTCCCCCTGCCAGGGAAACCTGTGACACCAGGCAGCTGCGTGGAGGGGGGCCCCGAACCTCCCCCACACAGTCAGCCGTGTCCGGAATTCGAGTGTGGGGAGGTTCCGTCTTCTGTCTGCAGAACCCGGGATCTCCTAGGAGCCCTTCGAGTGTCTTCCCCCAGTCCATCCCTGTGCGGGCTGCCGAGGAAAGGAGGGGTTGGGCTGGAAACGCAGTAGCATCTAGTGCCTCCCCATGGACAGGGGAGGTAATTAGCGGAATTCTCCTGCGAGGGAACAACTGTGACACCAGGCAGCTGCGTGGAGGGCGGCCCCGAGCCTCCCCACACAGTCAGCCGTGTTCCGGAATTTGAGTTGGGAGGTTCCGTCTTCTGTCTGCAGCACCCGGATCTCCTAGGAGCCCTTCGAGAGTCTTCCCCGAGTCCCTCCCAGTGAGGGCAGCCAGAGAAAGCTGGGGTTGGGCTGGAACGCAGTAGCATCTAGTGCCTCCCCATGGACAGGGGAGGTAATTAGTGGAATTCCCCCTGCAAGGGAACACCTGTGACAAAAGGCAGGTGCGTGGAGGCGGCCCCGAACCTCTCAAAACAGTCAGCCGTGTTCCGGGATTCTGAGTGTGGGGAGGTCCGTCTTATGTCTGCAGCACCGGGATCTCCTAGGAGCCCTTCGAGTGTCTTCCCCAGTCCCTCCTGTGCGGGCTGCCGGGGAAAGGCGGGGGTTGGGCTGGAAACGCAGGTAGCATCTTGTGCCTACATGGACAGGGGAGGTATTTAGCGGACTTCCCCCTGCCAGGGAACACCTGTGACACCAGGCAGCTGCGTGGAGGGCGGCCCGAACTCTCCCAACACTGTCACACGTGTTCCGGGATTCTGAGTGTGGGTAGGTTCCGTCTTCTGTCTGCAGCACCCGGGATCTCCTAGGAGCCCTTCGAGTGTCTTTCCCAGTCCGTCCCAGTGCGGGCTGCCGAGGAAAGGGGGGGTTGTTGCTGGAAACGCATGTAGCATCTAGTGCCTCCCCATGGACAAGGGAGGTAATTAGCGGAATTCTCCTGCCAGGGAACACCTGTGACACCAGGCAGCGGCGTGGTGGGGCCCCGTACCTCCCCCACACAGTCAGACGTGTTCCGGAATTCTGAGTGTGGGGACGTTCCGTCTTCTGTCTGCAGCACCCGGGATCTCCTAGGAGCCCTTCGTTGTCTTCCCCGAGTCCCTCCCACTGCAGGGCTGCCGGAAGGAGGGGTTGGGCTGGAAACGCAGGTAGCATCTAGTGCCTCCCCATGGAAAGGGGAGGAAATTAGGGACTTTCCCCCTGCCAGGGAACACCTGTGACACCAGGAAGCTGCGTGGAGAGCGGCCCTAAACCTCCCCCACACAGCTAAGCCGTGTTCCGGAATTCTGAGTGTGGGGAGGTTCCGTCTTCTGTCTGCAGCATCCCGGATCTCACCTAGGAGCCATTCGAGTGTCTTCCCCGAGTCCCCTCACTGTGCGGGGCTGCCGGGAATGGCGGGGTTGGGCTGGAAACGCAGGTAGCATCTTGTGCCCTCCCATGGGACAGGGGAGGTAATTAGCGGACTTCCCCCTGCCAGGGAAACACCGTGACACCAGGCAGCTGCGTGGAGGGCGGCCCCGAACCTCCCCAACACAGTCAGCCGTGTTCCGGATTCTGAGGTGGGAGGTTCCGTCCTTCTGTCCTGCAGCACCCGGGATCTCCTAGGAGCCCTCGAGAGTCTTCCCCGAGTCCCTCCCAGTGCGGGCAGCACGGGAAAGGCGGGGTTGGGCTGGAAACGCAGGTAGCATCTAGTGCCTCCCCATGGACAGGGGAGGTAATTAGCGGACTTCCCCCTGCCAGGGAACACCTGCGCACACCAGGAAGCTGCGTGGATGTGCTGGACCTCGAACCTCACCCACACAGTCAGCCAGTGTTCCGGAATTCTGAGTGTAGGGGAGGTTCCTGTCTTCTATCTGCAGCACCCGGGACTTCCTAGGAGCCCTTCGGAGTGTTCTTCCCCCGAGTCCCTCCCATTGCGGGCTGCCAGAGGAAAGGTAGGGGGTTGGCGCTGGAAACGCAGGTAGCATCTAGTGCCTCCCCATGGACAGGAGAGGTAATTAGCGGAACTTCTCCCCTAGCCAGGGCAACACCTGCCGACACCAGGCAGCTGCCGTGGAGGGCGGCCCCAGAACCTCCCCCACACAGTCATAGCCGCTGTTAATGTTCCGGAATTCTGAGTGTGGGGAGGTTCCGTTTCTCTGTCTTGCAGGCATCCGGGATCTCACCTAGGAAGCCCTCTCGCGTGTCTTCCCCGAAGTCCCTCCCATTGCGGGCTGCCGGGGAAAGGCGGCGGGTTGGGCTGGAAAGCAGGTCCATCTTGTGCCTCCCCATGGACAGGGGAGGTAATTAGCGGACTTCCCCTAGCCGGGACACCTGGACACCAGGCAGCTGCCGTGGAGGGCGGCCCCGAATCCTCCCCCACACAGTCAAGACGTGTTTCCGGGATTCTGAGTGTGGGGAGGTTCCGTCTTCTGTCTGCAGGCCCCCGGGATCTCCTAGGAGCCCTTCGAGAGTCTTCCCCGAGTTCCCTCCCAGTGCGGGCTGCCCAGAGGAAAGGCGGGGGTTGGGCTGGAATCGCAGGTAGCATCTAGTGCCTCCCCATGGACAAGGGAGGTAATTAGCGGGACTTCCCCTGCCAGGGAACACCTGTGACACCAGGCAGCTGCGTGGAGGTCGGCCCGAACCTCACCCACACAGTCAACCGTGTTCCGGAATTCTGAGTGTGGGGAGGATTCCGTCTTCTGTCTGCAGCACCCGGGATCTCCTAGGAGCCCTTCGAGTGTCTCCCCGATTCCCTCCCAGTGCGGGCTGCCGGGAAAGGCGGGGGTAGGGTTGGAAACGCAGGTAGCATCTAGTGCCTCCCATGGACAGGGAGGTAATTAGCGGATTCCCCATGCCGGGAACACCTGGACACAGGCAGCTGCGTGGAGGCGGCCCCGAACCTCCCCCACACAGTCAGCCGTGTTCCGGAATTCTGAGTGTGGGGAGGTTCCGTCTTCTGTCTGCAGCCACCCGGGATCTCCTAGGAGCCCTTCGAGTGTCTTCCCCCGATGCCCTCCCAGTGCGGGCTGCCGGGGAAAGGCGGGGGTAGGGCATGGAAACGACAGGTAGCATCTAGTGCCTCCCCATGGACAGGGGAGGTAATTAGCGGACTTCCCCCTGCCAGGGAACACCTGTGACACCAGGCAGCTGAGGAGGGCGGCCCCTAACCTCTCCCCACACAGTCAGCCGTGTTCCGGAATTCTGAGTGTGGGGAGGTTCCGTCTTTGTCTGCAGCACCCGGGATCTACCTAGGAGCCTTCGAGTGTCTTCCCCGAGTCCCTCCCGTGCGGGCTGCCGGGGGAAAGGCGGGGTTTGGCTGGAAATGCAGGGTAGCATCTAGTGCCTCCCCATGGACAGGGGAGGTAATTAGCGGGACTTCCACCTGCCAGGTGAACACCTGTGACACAAGGCAGCTGCGTGGAGGGCGGCCCCGTACCTCCCCACACAGTCATCCGTGTTCCGGATTCTGAGTGTGGGAGGTTCCGTCTTATGTCTGCAGCACCCGGGTTCACCTAGGAGCCCTTCGAGTGTCTTCCCCCAGTCCCTCCCTTTGCGGGCTGCCGGGGAATGGCGGAGGTTGTGCTGGAAACGCAGGTAGCATCTTGTGCCTCCCCATGGACAAGGGAGGTAATTAGCGGACTTCCTGCTGCCAGGGAACACCTGTGACACCAGGCAGCTGCGTGAAGGGCGGCCCGAACCTCTCCAACACAGTCAGCCGTGTTCCGGGATTCTGAGTGTGGGGAGGTTCCGTCTTTTGTCTGCAGCACCCGGGATCTCCTAGGAGCCCTTCGAGTGTCTTCCCCCGTCCCTCCCTTTGCGGGCTGCCGGGAAAAGGCGGGGGT
>NW_022589028.1:0-7302 GCF_009834535.1 Camelus ferus | reverse complement strand
CCTAGCACCTAGGGAACTTTTTGCAGGGGAAACTTTTCTCTGTTTTCTCAGTCTGTTTTCCTTAGTGCCGGTTTGAATTTCCTTCAGTTTTCACTGTAAAAATAGAGTTGGTGCTTGTACCTCCCCCTTTATATGCATGGAGTGGAGTTTGCAACTGAAATAAGCATGTGTTCCCAACAATTTAATGTGAAGGACGGCTTTCACACACCAATTATCTATCAGAACTGAGCATGTGGAGAGACGTTCGTTCATCTAGCACAAAGGGAACTGGTTGCAGGAGGACTTTTACTCTGAATTCTCAGTCTGGTTTCCTAGTGCCGGTTGGATGTTCCTGCAATTTTCACTAAAAAACCGGGTTGGTGCTAGTACCTACCCCATATATGTTGGAATGGAGTTGCAACTTAAAAGAATCTTGTGTTCCCAACAAGCTAGGTGAAGGACGGCTTCACACACACATATCTCTCGAACTGATCTTGGAGAGACGTTCGTTCAGCTAGCACCAAATGAAAGGATGCAGGCGAAACTTTTACTCTGAATTCTCAGTGTGTTTTCTAGTGCCGTTTTGATGATCCTGCAGTTTTCACTGTAAAATCGAGTTGGAGCTAGTACATCTCCCATATATATGTATGGAGTGGGAATTTGCAACTGAAAAGAAACTTTGTGTTCCCAGCAAGATAGGTGAAGGATATTTCACACACACTTATCTCTCAGAACTAAGCTTGTGGAGAGCGATCGTTCAAATAGCAACAATGCAACGGGTTGCTGGAGAAAACTTTTACTCTGGTGCTCAGTCTGTTTCCTAGTGCGGTTTGAAGTTCCTGCATTTTCACTGTAAAAACCGAGTTGGAGCTTGTTCTTCCCCCATATATATGTAAGGAGTGGTGTTTGCAACTAAAAGAAACTTTGTGTTCCCAACAAGCTAGGTGAAGGACGGATTTCACACACACTTATCTCTCAGAACTGAGAATGTGGAGAGACGTTCGTTCAGCTAGCACAAGGGAACACTTACAGGAGAAATTTTACACTGGTTTCTCAGTCTGTTTCCTAGTGCCGGTTGAATTTCCTGCAGTTTCACTGTAAAACCGAGTGGGAGCTTGTTCTTCCCCATATTATGTCGAGTGGTGTTTGCAACTAAAAGAAACTTTGTGTCCCAACCATCTAGGTGAAGGTCGGATTACACACACACTTATCTCTCAAAACTGAGCATGTGGAGAGCGTTCGTTCAGCTAGCACCAAGGGAACATTACAGGAGAAACTTTTACACTGGTTTCTCAGTCTGTTCCTAGTGCCCGTTTGATTTCCTGCAGTTTTCACTGTAAAAATGTTGTGCTAGTACCTCCCCATATATATGCATGGAGTGGGGTTTGCAACTGAAAATAAGCATTGTGTTCCCAACAATCTATATGAAGGCGGCTTTCACACACAATTATCTATCAGAATGAGCTGTTGGAGAGACGTTCGTTCATCTTGCACAAGGGAACGGTTTGCAGGATAAAACTTTTACTCTGGATTCTCAGTCTGTTTCCTAGTGCCGGTTTGATGTTCCTGCGTTTTCACTGTAAAACCGAGTTGGAGCTAGAACCTAACCCATATATATTTGGAATAGAGTTTGCAACTTAAAAGAATTTTGTGTTCCCAACATTCTAGGTGAAGGACGGCTTTCACACACACATATCTGTCAGAACGATCATGTGGAGAGACGTTCGTTCATCTAGCACCAAATGAAAATGATGCAGGAGAACTTTTACTCTGGTATCCAGCCTGATTCTAGAGCCGGTTTTAATTTCCTGCAGTTTTCACTGGAAAAAAACGAGTTGGAGCTACTACCTACCTATATAATGTATGGATTGGAGTTTGCAACTGAAAGAAACTTTGTGTTCCCAACAAGCTAGTTGAAGGAAGGCTTTCACACATACTTATCTTCAGAACTGAGCATGTGGAGAGACGTTCGTTCATCTAGCACAAAGGGAACGGGCTGCAGGAGAAACTTATTCTCTGGATTCTCAGTCTGTTTCCTAGTGCCGGTTTGATGTTCCTGCATTTTTCACTGTAAAACCGTGTTGGAGCTAGTACTTCACCATATATAAGTATGGATTGGATTTTGCAACTGAAAAGAAACTTTGTGTTCCCAACATTCTAGGTGAAGGACGGCTTTCACACACACATATCTCTCAGAACTGAGCATGTGGAGAGACGTTCGTTCATGTAGCACCAAGAAAAAGAATGCAGGAGAAACTTTTACTCTGGTATCTCAGCCTGTTTCCTGGTGCCGTTTTGAATTTCCTGCAGTTTTCACTGTAAAACCGTGTTGGAGCTACTACCGCCCCATATATATATATGGAGTGGAGTTTGCAACTGAAAAGAAATTTTGTGTTCCCAACATTCTAGGTGAAGGACGGCTTCACCACACTTATCACTCAGAACTGAGCATGTGGAGAGATGTCTTTCATCTAGCACAAAGGGAACGGGTTACAGGAGAAAATATTACTCTGGTTTCTCAGTCTGTTTCCTAGTGCCGGTTTGAAGTTCCTGCAGTTTTCACTGGAAAACCGAGTTTAAGCTACTACCTCCCCATATATATATGGAGTGGAGTTTGCAACTGAAAAGAAACTTTGTGTTCCCTACAAGCTAGGTGAAGGACGGCTTTCACAAATATCTCTCAGACTGAGCATGTGGAGAGACGTTCGTTCACCTAGCCACAAGGGAACTGTTTGCAGGAGAAACTTTTACTCTGGTTTCTCAGTCTGTTTCCTAGTGCGGTTTGAAGTTCCTGCAGTTTTCACTATAAAACCGAGTTGGAGCTAGTACCTACCCATATATATGTTTGGAATGGAGTTTGCAACTGAAGAGTAACTTTGTGTTCCCAACAAGCTAGTTGAAGCACGGCTTTCACACACAATTACCTCTCAGAACTGAGCAAGTGGAGAGACGTTCGTTCATCTAGCACCAAGGGAACGGGTTGCAGGAGAATCTTTAACTCTGGTTTCTCAGTCTGTTTCCTAGTGCCGGTTTGAAGTTCCTGCAGTTTTCACTGTATAAACGAGTTGGAGCTAGTACCTCCCCAAGTATATATATGGAGTGGAGTTTGCAACTGAAAAGGAACTTTGTGTTCCGAACATTTTAGGTGAAGTTCGGCTTTCACACACGCGTATCTCTCAGAACTGAGCATGTGGAGAGATGTTCGTTCATCTAGCACCAAGGGAACTGGATGCTGGAGAAACTTTTTCTCCAGTTTCTCAGTCTGTTTCCTAGTGCCTGTTTGAAGTTTCTGCAGATTTCACTGGAAAACCGAGTTTAAGCTACTACCCCCCATATATATTTATGGATTTGGGTTTGCAACTGAAAAGAATCTTTGTGTTCCCTACAAGCTAGGTGAAGTACGGCGTTCACCAACAATTATCTCTCAGAACTGAGCATGTGTAGAGACGTTCGTTCACCTAGCACCTAGGGAACATTTTGCAGGGGAAACTTTTACTCTGTTTTCTCAGTCTGTTTCCTAGTGCCGGTTTGAATTTCCTGCAGTTTTCACTGTAAATAGAGTTGGTGCTTGTACCTCCCCCTTTATATGCATGGAGTGGAGTTTGCAACTGAAAATAAGCATTGTGTTCCCAACAAGCTAGGTGAAGGACGGCTTTCACACACAATTATCTATCAGAACTGAGCATGTGGAGAGACGTTCGTTCATCTAGCACAAAGGGAACTGGTTGCAGGAGGAACTTTTACTCTGGATTCTCAGTCTGTTTCCTAGAGCCGGTTGGATGTTCCTGCAATTTTCACTAAAAAACCGAGTTGGTGCTAGTACCTACCCATATATATGTTTGGAATGGAGTTTGCAACTTAAAAGAATCTTTGTGTTCCCAACAAGCTAGGTGAAGGACGGCTTTCACACACACATATCTCTCAGAACTGATCATGTGGAGAGACGTTCGTTCATCTAGCACCAAATGAAAAGGTTGCAGGAGAAACTTTTACTCTGAATTCTCAGTGTGTTTTCTAGTGCCGTTTTGATGATCCTGCAGTTTTCACTGTAAAATCGAGTTGGAGCTAGTACCTCCCCATATATATGTATGGAGTGGAATTTGCAGCTGAAAAGAAACTTTGTTGTTCCCAGCAAGATAGGTGAAGGAATATTTCACACACCCACTTATCTCTCGAACTAAATTGTGGAGAGACGATCGTCAAATAGCAACAAGGCAACGGGTTGTGGAGAAACTTTTACTCTGGTTTCTCAGTCTGTTTCCTAGTGCCGGTTTGAAGTTCCTGCAGTTTTCACTGTAAAAACGAGTTGGAGCTAGTTCCTACCCATATATATGTATGGAGTGGAGTTTGCAACTTAAAAAGAAACTTGTGTTCACAAACAAGCTAAGTGAAGGCGGCTTTCACACACACATATCTCTCAGAACTGAGCATGTGGGAGAGACGTTCTTTCACCTAGCACCAAGGAACTCTTTGCAGAAGAAACTTTTACTCTGTTTCTCAGTCTGTTTTCCTAGTGCCGGTTTGAAGTTCCTGCAGTTTCACTGGAAAACCCGAGTTGGAGCTAGTACCTCACCATATATATGTATGGAATGAGTTTGTAACTGAAAAAGAAACTTTGTGTTCCCAACAAGCAAAGGTGAAGGACAGCTTTCACACACATTTATCTCTCAAAACTAAGCTTGTGTTGAGACGTTCGTTCATATAGCCACAAAGGGAACGGATTACAGGTAAACTTTTACTCTGGTTTTCAGTCTGTTTCCTTATGCCGGTTGAATTTCCTGCAGTTTTCACTGGAAAACCGAGTTGGAGCTAGTACCTACCCATATATATGTATGGAGTGGAGTTTGCAACTGAAAATAAGCGTTGTGTTCCCAACTAGATATATGAAGGACGGCTTTCACACACAATTCCCTCTCAGAACTGAGCATGTGGAGAGACGTTCGTTCATCAAGCGCAAAGGGAACGGTTTGCAGGAGAAACATTTACACTGGTTTCTCAATCTGTTTCCTAGTGCCGTTTTGACGTTCCTGCAGTTTTCACTGTAAAATCGAGTTGGAGCTAGTACATCCCCTTATATATGTATTTAGTGGATTTTGCAACTGAAAAGAAACTTTGTGTTCCCAACAAGCTAGGTGAAGTACGGCTTTCACAAACACATCTCTCAGAACTGAGCATGTGGAGAGACGTTCGTTCGTCGAGCCCCAAGGGAACGGTTTGCATGAGAAAATTTTATTCTGGTTTCTCAGTCTGTTTCCTAGTGCTGGTTTGATGTTCCTGCAGTTTTCACTGTAAAACAGATTTGGAGCTAGTACCTACCCATATATATGTATGCAGTGGAGTTTGCAACTGAAAAGAAACATTGTGTTCCCAAGAAGCCAGTTGAAGTACGACTTTCACACACACTTATATCTTAGAATTAAGCTTGTGGAGAGACGTTCCTTCATCTAGCACCAATGGAGCGTGTTGCAGGAGAAACTTTTACTCTGGTCTCTCGTCTGTTTCTAGTGCCGGTTTGAAGTTCTTGCAGTTTCACTGTAAAACTGAGTGGAGCTTGTACCTCCCATAGTATATATATGGAGTGGAGTTAGCCCTGAAAAAGAAATTTTGTGTGTTCCCATCAAGCTAGGTGAAAGATGGCTTTCACACACAATTATCTCTCAGAACAGACCATGTGGAGAGACGTTCGTTCATTTAGCACCAAGGGAACGGGTTGCAGGGGAAAGTATTTCTCTGGATTCTCAGTCTGTTTCCTAGTGCCAGTTGATGAGGTTCCTGCAGTTTTCACTGTAAAACCGATTTGGAGCTAGTACCTCCCAATATATATGTATGGATTGAAGTTAGCAACTGAAAAGAAACTTTGTGTTCCCAACAAGTTTGGTGAAGTACGGCTTTCACACACAATTATCTACCAGAACTGAGCATGTGGAGATACGTTCGATCATCTAGCAAAAAGGGAACCGGTTGCAGGAGAAACTTTTACTCTGGTTTCTCAATCTGTTTCCTAGTGCCGGGTTGATGTTCCTGCAGTTTTCACTGTAAAACAGATTTGGAGCTTGTACCTCCCCATATATATGTATGGAGTGGAGTTTGCAACTGAAAAGAATCTTTGTGTTCCAACAAGCTAGGTGAAGTACGGCTTTCACACACACCTATATCTCAGAACTAAGCTTCTGCAGAGACGTTCGTTCATCTAGCACCAAAGGAGCTGTTTGCAGGAGAAATTTTTACTCTGGTTTCTCTGTCTGTTTTCTAGTGCCGTTTTGAAATTCCTGCACTTTTCACTGGAAAACCGTGTTGGAGCTTGTACAACCCCACATATATGTATGGAGTGGAGTTTGCAACTGAAAAGAAAGTTTGTGTTCCCAACAAGCTAGGTTAAAGAGGGCTTTCACACACATTTTTCTCTCAGAACTGAGCAATTGGAGAGACGTTCGTTCATCTAGAACAAAGGAATGGGTTGCAGGGGAAACTTTTACTCTACTTTCTCAGTCGGTTTCTAGTGCCGGTTGAAGTTCCTGCAGTTTCACTGTAAAACCGAGTTGGAGTATACCTCCCTTATTATATATATGGAGTGGAGTTGCAACTGAAAAGAAATTTTGAGTTCTCTAACAGCTAGGTGAAAGACGGCTTTCACACACATTTATCTCTTCAGAACTGAGCATGTGGAGAGACGTTCGTTCATCTAGCACAAAAGGGAACTGGTTGCAGGAGGAACTTTTACTCTGGATTCTCAGTCTGTTTCCTAGTGCCGGTTGGATGTTCCTGCAATTTTCACTAAAAAAACCGAGTTGGAGCTAGTACCTCCCCATATATATGTATGGAGTGGAATTTGCAACTGAAAAGAAACTTTGTGTTCCCAGCAAGATAGGTGAAGGATATATTTCACACACACTTATCTCTCAGAACTAAACTTGTGGAGAGACGATCGTTCAAATAGCAACAAGGCAACGGGTTGCTGGAGAAACTTTTACTCTGGTGTCTCAGTCTGTTTCCTAGTGCCGGTTTGAAGTTCCTGCAGTTTTCACTGTAAAAACGAGTTGGAGCTAGTTCCTACCCATATATATGTATGGAGTGGAGTTTGCAACTAAAAAGAAACTTTGTGTTCACAACAAGCTAAGTGAAGGACGGCTTTCACACACACATATCTCTCAGAACTGAGCATGGGAGAGACGTTCTTCACCTAGCCCAAAGGAACTCTTTGCAGAAGAAACTTTTACTCTTTTCTCAGTCTGTTTCCTAGTGCCGGTTTGAAGTTCCTGCAGTTTTCACTGGAAACCCGAGTTGGAGCTAGTACCTACCATATATATGTATGGAGTGGAGTTT
>NW_022589027.1:0-7321 GCF_009834535.1 Camelus ferus | reverse complement strand
AGGTGAGTTAATTAGCGTAATTCCCCCTAACAGGGAACATCTGGGACACTAGGTAGCTGAGAGGAGGGTGGCTACCCAAGTCCCAAACACACACAACCATGATCCGGAATGCTGAGTTTGGGGAGGTTCTGTTTTCTGTCAACAGTGCCTGGGATCTCCTAGAAACCCTTAGCGTGTCTTCACTGAGTGTTTCCAATGGCGGGCTGCCAGGGAAAGGTGGGGGTTGTGCTGGAAAACCAAGTATCAAGGTGTGCCTCCCCATGGACTGGGGAGGTAATTATCGGAATTCCCCCTACAGGGAACACCTGTGACCGTATGTAGCTGCGTGGAATTTGGCTCCCTACCTCCCCAGCACACTCAGCTGTGTTCCGGAATGCTGAGTGTTGGGAGGTTCCGTCTTCTGTCAGCAGTGACTGGGATTTTCTAGAAGCACTTGGCTTACCTTCCCTGATTGTTTCCTAAGGTGGGCTGCCAGGGAAAGGTGGAGGTTGGGCTGGAAATCCAAGTAGGGGCCATTGAGTTCCCTTGCAAGGTGGAGGTTATTAGGGGACTTCCCCCTATCAGGGAACACCTGTGACCCCAGGTATCTGCGTGGAAGGCGGGTTCAAACCTCCCCCACAAGCTCACCAGTGTTGTTAAACTCTGAGTTTGCAGACGTTGTCTTCTCTCAGCCATGCCTGGGATCTGCTAGAAACCCTTCGCGTGCTTTTGGTGAGTGTTTCCTAGGGCGGGCTGCCAGGGAAATGTGGGGGATGGGGTGGAAATTCAACTAGCAGCTACTGCCTCTACATATTTAATGATGTAATTAGCAGACTTCCCTCTACAAAGGAACACCTGTGTCTCCAGGTAGCTGCGTGGAGTGCGGCTCCACTCCTCCACCACACACTCAGCCATGTTCCAGAATGCTGAGTGCGTTGAGTTCCGTCATCTGTCAGCAGCTCCTGGGATCTTTAATAAGCACTTCACGTGCCTTCTCTGAGTTTTGCCTAGGGCGGGCTGACAGGGAAATGCGGAGGTTGTGTTGGAAGCCAAGTAAAAGCGAGTGCCTCCCCATTGAGATGGGAGGAAATTAGCAGAATACCCCTTACAAGTGAACACATGTGACCGCAGGTAGTTTCGTGGAGGATGGCTCCCCACTTCCCCACACACTCAGACGTGTTACCAGATGCTGAGTGTGGAGAGGTTCCATCTTCTTTAAGCAGTGTCTGAGATCTCCTAGGAGCCCTTTTTGCCGTCCGTGAGTGTTTACAATGGCGGGCTGCCAGGGAAATCATAGGGTTGGGCTGGAAAACCAAAGTAGCAGAGAGTGCCTCCCCATGGACAGGGGAGGTAACTAGAGGACTTCCACCTACCAGGGAACACCTGTGTCCCCAGGGAGATTCGTGGAGGGCGAATCGCCTACTCCCACTCAAATCGGCAGTCTTCCAGAATGCTGAGTGTGGGGAGGTTCCGTCTTCTGTCAGCAGGACCTGGGATCTCTATAAGTCATTCACGTGCCTTTCCTGAGTGTTTCCTAGTGAGGGCTGACAGGGAAAGGTGGTGGTTTGAATGGAAAGCCAAGTAGGGGCGATTGAGTTCCCATGAACAGTGGAGGTAAATAGCGGAATTCCCCCTACCAGGGAACACCTGTGACCCCAGGTAGCTGCGTGGAAGGCGGCTCCCCACCTCTCTCACACACTCAGCCGTGTTCTAAAATGCTGAGTTTTAGGAGGTTGTCTTCTGTCAGCAGCTCCTGGGACCTGATACAAAATCTTTGCGTGCGTTTGATGAGTGTTCCCTTAGGCTGGTTGCAAGGGAAAGGTGGTGGTTTGGGTGAAAATTCAACTGGAAGTGAGTGCCTCCCCATATATAGGGACCTAAATAGGGGATTTCCCTCTACAAGGGAAAACCTGTGTCTCCAGGTAGCTTCGTGGAAGGCGGCTTCCCACATCCCCACACACTCAGACGTGTTCCCGTATGCTGAGTGTGGGGATGTTCCGTTTTCCGTCAGCAGCATCTGAGATCCCCTAGAAGCCCTTCTTTGTCTTCTTGAGTGTTTACTGGGGCGGGCTGCTAGGAAAATGTGGGGGTTGGGTTGCAAGGCCAAGTAAAAGCTAGTGCCTCACCATGGAGAGGAGAAGTAATTAGCAGACTACCCCTTACAAGGGAACACCTGAGACCCCAGGTAGCTTCGTGGAATGTGGCTCCCAACTTCCCCACACACTCAGACGTGTTTCTGAATGCTGAGTGTGTGGAGGTTCAGTCTTCCGTCAGCAGTGTCTGAGATCTACTAGAAGCCCTTCTTTGCCTTCCCAAAGTGTTTACTAGGTCGGGCTGCCAGGGAAATGCTGGGGTTGTGCTGGAAAACCAAGTAGCAGAGAGTGCCTCCCCATTGACAGGGGAGGTAATTAGAGGAATTACACCAACCAGGGTACAACTGTATCCCCAGGGAGCTACGGGAAGAATGCCTTGCCTACTCCCAAACAAATCGGCATGTTCCAGAATGCTGAGTGTGGGGAGGTTCCGTCTTACATCAGCAGCGCCTGGGATCTCCTAGAAGCCATTCACGTATATTCCTGGAGTGTTTCCTAGGTCAGGCTGCATGGGAAAGGTGTGGGTTGGGGTGCAAAACCATGTAGAAACGAGTGCCTCCCCATGGACAGGGGAGGTAATTATCAGAATTCCCACTACCAGGGAACACCTCTGACCCCAGCGAGCTGCGTGGAGGGTGGCTCCCCATCTCCCTCACACACTCAGACTTGTTCTGGAATGCTGAGTGTGGGGAAGTTCCGTCTTCTGTCAGCAGCACCTGGAATCTCCTAGAAGCCCTTACTGTGTCTTCACTGATTGTTTCACATGGCGGGCAGCCAGGGTAAGGCTGGGGTTCCTCTGGTAAACCAAGGGGGAAGCGAGTGCCTCCCCATGGACAGGAGAGGTAATTAGTGGGCTACACCGTCCAGGGAACACCTGTAACCCCAGGTAGCTGCGTGGAGGGAGGCAATTCACCTCCCCCACACGTTCAGACTTGTTCCGGATTGCTGAGTGTGCTGAGGTTCCGTCTTTCATCAGCAGCACCTGGGATCCCCTAGGAGACTTTCGCGTGACATCACTGAGTGTTTCTTAGGGTGGGCTGCCTGGGAAATGCGATGGTTTGTCTGGAAATCCAAGCAGCTGCGTGTGCCTCCCCATGGACAGGAGACTTAATTAGCGGAATTCCCTTTACCAGGAAACACCTGTGGCCCTTGGTAGCTGCGTGGATGTTGGCTCTGCACCTCCCCCACACACTGAGCCATTTTCTTGAATGCAGAATTTTGGTAGGATCTGTCCTATTTCTGCAGCACCTGGATCTATGTTAAGCACTTCACGTGCCTTCCCTGAGTGTTCCCAATTGCTGGCTGACAAGGAAAGGCAGGGGTTGAGCTGGAAATCCAATTAAGACCGAGTGCCTCCCCATGGAAAGGGGAGGTAGGTAGTGGAATTCCCCTGACTATGGAAAACCTGTGGCCCCTTGTAGCTGCGTGGTTGGCAGCTAAACAGCTCCCCCACACACTCAGACTTGTTCCGGTATGCTGAGTGTGGGGAGGTTCTGTCTTCTGTCAGCAGCGGCTGGCATCTCATTGAAGTCCTTACTGTGTGTTTGCTGAGTGTTTCACAGGGTGGGCTACAAGGGAAAGGCAGGGGTTTGGCTGGAAAGCCAAGTAGCAGCAAGTGCCTTCCTTTGGACAGGGGTGGTAATTAGGGGACTTCCCCCTACCTGGGAACACCTGAGGCTCCATGTAGCTGTGTGGAGCTTGGCTTGACTCCTCCCCCACACACTCAGCCGTGTTTCAGAATGCTGAGTTTTGGGACGGTCCGTCTTCTTTGAGCAGCACCTAGGATCTCCTAGATGCCCTTCTCGTACTTTCCAGGAGTGTTTCCTAGGTTAGGCTTCCAGGTAAATGCTGGGTTTGGGTTGGAAAACCAAGTAGCAGCGAGCACCCTCCCATGGACAGGGGAGGTATTTAGCAGAATTCCACCTACCAGAGAACATCAGTGTCCCCAGGGAGCTGCTTGGAGAGCACCTCACCTACTCCCACACAACTCGGCAGTTTTCCGAAAGGCTGAGTGTTTGAGGTTCCGTCTCATGTCAGCAGCAGCTGGGATCCCCTAGAAGCTCTTACTCTGTCTTTGCTGAGTGTTTCACATTGCGGGAAGCCAGGGATATGCGGGGATCAGGCTGGAAAGGCAAGTAGCAGTGAGTGTGTCCCCATGGACAGGGTAAGTAATTAGCAGAATTCCACCTACAAGGGAACAACTGTGACCTCAGCTAGCTACCTGGAGTGTGGCACCCTACCTCCCCCACACACTCAGCCATGTTCCGGAATGCTGAGTGTGGGGAGGTTCTGTCTTCTTTCAGCAGCACCTGGGATCTACTAGAAGCCCTTTGGGTGCCTTCCATGTGTGTTTCCTAAGGCGCGCTTCCAGGGAAAGGTGGGGATTGGTCTGGAAAACCAAGGAGAACCGATTGCCTCCCCATGGACAGGGGAGGTAATTAGCGGACCTCCCCCTACCAGGGAACACCTGTGACCCCAAATAGCTGCGTGGACTGTGGCTCCCCACCTCCCCCACATAGTAAGATGTGTTCCCGAATGCTGTGTGTGCTGAGATTCCTTCTTCCGTCAGCAGTGCCTTGGTTCCCCTAGAAGCACTCCTTTGCTTTCCCTGAGTGTTTATTTGGGCAGGCTGCCAGGGAAATGCTGGGGTTGCCTGGAAATCCAAGTAGCAATGAGTGCCTCCCCATGGACATGGAAGATAATTAGCAGACCTCCCCCTACCAGGGAACACCTGTGTCCCCAGGGAGCCACGTGTAGTTCGCCTCGCCCACTCCCCCAGAACCTGGCAGTGTTCCAAAATGCCGAGTGTGGAGAGGTTCCATCTTCTGTCAGCAGCACCTCGGATCTCCTAGAAGCCCTTCACGTGTTTTCCATTACTGTTTCCTATGGATGGCTAACTGAAATGTGGGAGATGGGCAGGAAACCCATGTAGAAGTGAGTGCCTCCCCATGGTCAGGGAACGTAATTGTCAGACTTCCCCCTACAAGGGAAAACCTGTGACCCCAGGTAGCTGCATGGAGGGCGGCTCCCAACTTATCCCACACACTCAGAATTGTTCCCAAATGATGAGTGTGGGGAGGTTCTGTCTTCTGTCAGCAGCCCCTGGAATAACCTAGAAGCCATTCATGTGCTTTCCCTGAGTGTTTCCTAGGGCGGGCTGCCAGTGAAATGCAGGGGTTTGGCTAGAAGGCCAAGTAGCAGCAAGTGCCTCTACATGGACAGGGGAGGTAATTAGCGGAATTCACCCTACCTGGGAACACCTGTCGCCCCAGGTAGCTGCGTAGATGCCGGATCACCACCTCCCCCACACTCTCAGCCCTGTTCTGGAATGTTTAGTGTGGGGAGGTTCCGTCTTATGTCAGCAGCGCATGGGATCTCCTAGAAGGCATTTGTGTGTTTTCCCTTAGTGTTTTTTGGAGCAGGCTGTCAGGGAAAGGCGGGGTTGTGCTGGAAACCAAGTAGCAGCAAATGCCTCCCCATGGAGTGGGAGGTAATTAGCAGACTTCCCCCTTGCAGGGAACACCTGTGACCCAAGGTATCTGTGTGGAAGTCTGCTCCCCACCACTGCCACACACTCAGACGTGGTCTAAAATGCTGAGTGTGGGGAGGTTGTCTTCTGTCAGCAGCAAATGGGATCTGATATAAACCCTTTGCATGCCTTTAGTGAGTGTTTCCTAGGGCGGAAACACGGAAAGGTGGGGGATGGGGTGGAAATTTAACTAGCAGCGAGTGCCTCCCCATATATAGGGACCTAATTAGCAGTTTTCCCTCTCCAAGGGATCACCTGTGTCTCAAGGTAGCTGCGTGGAAGGCGGCTCTGCACATCCCCCTCACACTCAGCCGTGTTCTGGAATGCTGAGGTCGTGGAGCTTCTGTCTTCTGTCAGCAGCGCTTGGGATCTCAAATAAGCACTACGTGTGACGTCTCTCAGGGTTTTCTAGTGCGGACAGACAGGAAAGGCGGGGGTTGAAGTGGAAAGCCAATTAACAGCGATTGCCTCCCCATGGAAATGGGAGGTTACTAGCGGAATTCTCCTGACTATGGAAAATCTTTTTCCACAGGTAGCTGCGTGTAAGATGACTCCCTACCTCCCCCACACACTCAGCTGTGTTCTGGTATGTTGAGTGTAGGGAGGTTCCAACTTCTGTCAGCAGCACCTGGAATAATATAGAAGCCATTCTTGTGCCTTCCCTGAGTGTTTTCTTGGGCGGGCTGCCAGTGATATTCGGAGATTGGGATGGAAATCCAAGTAGCAATCCTGCACATGGACAGGGTAGGTATTTAGTGGAGGTTCCCCTACTATGGAACACCTGTGACCCCAGGTAGCTGCGTAGAGTTCTGCCCCTCAACTCGCCCACACACTCAGCCCTGTTCTGGGATGCTGAGTTGGGGAGGTTTTGCATTTGTCAGCAGTGCCAGGGATCTCCTAAAAGCCATTTGCCTGACTTCCGTGAGTGTTTTGTAGGGCGGGCTGCAAGGGAAAGCGGGTGTTGGTGTGCAAATTCAACTAGCAGCGAGTGTCTCCCCATAGACAGGAAGGTAATTAGTGGACTTGCCTCTACAAGGGAACACCTGTGTCCCCAGCTAGCTGCGTGGAGGGTGGCTGCCCACCTCCCCCACACACTCAGCCGTGTTCTGGATTGCTGAGTGTTGGGAGGTTCCATCTTCTGTCAGCAGCGCTGGGATAAAATAGAACCCATTCGCTTCCCTTCCCTGAGTGTTTCCTAGGGCGGGCTGCCAGGGAAAGGTAGAGGTTGGGCTGGAAATCCAAGTAGCAGCGAGTGCCTCCAAATGGACAGGGTAGGTAATTGGTGGTGTTCAGTCTACAAGGGAACACCTGTGGCCCCGGGTAGCTGTGTGGAAGGCAGCTCCCCAACTCCCACATACACTCAGCCATGTTCTGGAATTCTGAGTGTGGGGAGGTTTTGTCTTCTGTCAGCAGTGCCTGAGATCTCCTAGAAGCCATTCGTGTGACTACCCTGAGTGTTTCCTAGTGCGGGCTGTCTGTGAAAAATGGGGGTTGGTGTGGAAAGCCAAGTAGCAGCATTTGCCTCCCCATGGACAGGGGAGTTAATTAGCGGAATTTACCCTACCAGAGAACACCTGTGACCCTTGTTAGCTGCATGGAGTGCCGCTTCCCACCTCCCCACACACTATGCCATGTCACTTAATGCTGAGAGTAGGGACGGTCCATCTTCTGTCAGCATCACCTGGGATCTCCTTAAAGCCCTTTGCCTGCCTTCCATGAG
>NW_022589026.1:0-7338 GCF_009834535.1 Camelus ferus | reverse complement strand
AAACTTGGAGCACCTGACGGGTGGGTCCAGCACACGTGTCCTGTCCCCATCCCTCCTAGAATCAGAACAAGCATGGGCTGTCCTTCTGGGCTGGGTGGAACTAGTCTCAAGGGAACTTGGATTGAAAAGTCAGAATTTAAACAAGGCCCCAGGGCCCAGCTGAAGCATTTAGAATCTGGTACAAGTCAGCCCTGCAGCCCCAGCCCAGCCGCCCCGGGGTGTGGGTCCTCCCTGTGACCCCTGCCCTCCATGGACCCTGAGGGTCCCCTCCCCACTCTGCTGTCCAGCTCACAGCTTACAGCAGGGTGCCCTGCAGACGCACCGAGAGGCGTGCTCACCTCCTGTCTGTTTCACCCCAAGTGTAATGTCCACTCAGTCTCCATGAGGTCACGTGACCTCCGTGTGTGAGACCTACTCCCCTGAAGATGGACACAATCCTCCCTGACCCCAACCCGCGTGCTCTGATTATTGTATTCAGAGAATCGGGGTGTCTGGGGAACACTGCAAACCAAAGTGCAAGGTCAGTCCCCAGACAGACGTTGTGGGCATGTGGACCTCTGATGGGCCGTTCTCTTTTCCTAGAGAAGATCAGAGGGTCCAAGGAAATCACTGCCGTCTTTCTGAACGTGGAGAGGATGGCGACGCCCACGAAGGTACCTCAGAAGCTCACTTTTCCCCACCCGCAGTGGCTGACGGAGTGGGTCAGCATCCTGCCATGAGGACACAGGTCACGATGGGCCTCGTGTCCCCGCAGATTCCATCCCTCACTTCCTTATTCTCTTTCCTCTTCCAGAAAGAACTGGAAGCTGCCTGGGGCATGCGGGTGTTCGACAGATTCACGGTGGTTCTTCACATTTTCCGGGGCAATGCCCGCACCAGGGAGGCCCGGCTGCAGGTGGCGCTGGCCGAGCTCCCCCTCCTCAGGTGCCTGCAGAGCCTGGGCTGGGGAGAGATGATGGACCCCTTCTTGTTTTCACAAATTTAGGACGTTGCCAGGTGTGGTGAGGGCGGAATGTGGCCGTTGGGACTGGGAGCTTGTGGGCGGCAGGTCTGAGCAGCGTGTCTGCTGGGGCACGTCGCCCACGAGGGAGGAATGTCACCCTGGTGATGGACCCTCTGTCCCGGCCGGTGAAGGCCCATGCAGGAGGGATGGCCCAGCAAGCCCATCCCCTCAGTCCAGAAACCCCCCAGGGTTCTGTGTGCCCCTCCTCAAGTCTGACACTGGATGGCCATGTGCTCCAATCTCCTGAGCTGACCCATTTCCACGCCAGGTCTCACCTGAAAAACAATGGTGCCCCCCTGGACGGACGAGGCAGAGGCTCTCGCTACATCATGGGATCAGGTACAGAGTCCGAGCTCTCGTCCCTGGGTGCTCAGAAGGGGGGTTGTCACGGCCACCACCCTTACAAAGGGGACAACATCCCTGAAAGGTCCAGACAGGGCAGGGGCTGCATATGGGCCTCATATGTGGTCACATTCAAACAAAAGAGGGCATTGAGGTGGTTTCCTGGGGCAGCAGTAACGAAGGACCACGGACCAGGAACTTGAAATCACAAGAATCTTCCTCCCTCCAGCCCTGGAGGCCAGACGTCTGAGGTCAAGGTGTCCCAGGGCTGCGCTCCCTCCCGAGGCTCCAGGGGAGGGTCCCTCCTGCCTCTTCCAGCTTCTGGGGCTCCAGGCGTCCATCCCTGGGCTGGTGGCCGCCTCCCTCCCGTCTCTGCCTCCGTCTCCACGTGGCGTCTCCTCTGTGTCTGCGTCTCTCCTCTCCTGTCTCTTCTGAGGACACTGTCCTTGGATGTAGGGCCACCTCCTCCAGGAGGACCTCCTCTCAGGTCCTTCACTAATTGCATCTGCAAAGACCATTTCCATAGAGGTTCTGTGTGCAGGTCCTGGGGTCGGGACGTGGATGTGTCTGCAGCCTCACCCATCCTGCTGTGGATGCATAGGGGCCCTTCTGAGTTGCTGTCAGGGTCTTATTTCCTCCCAGGTAAAGGGGAGCCCAGGTGACCTCAGAGGTCAGCAGGACAGAGCTATCTCAGAACAGAAGGGCCACGTCTGCCTGGGGAGCAGGCCGGGGGGTCCCTGTGGCCCCGAGAGAGTGCCTGTCCACGGCCCCGCAGGCACCTCTGTGGCTCTTGCCTCTTTCCCCCGTATCTGCTCGCTGACTCATCATCTTGGGTGTTTTTAGGAGAATCTTTCCTGCAGGTGCAACAGCGTCTCCTGAAAGACAAGGAAGCCAAGATTCGGAGGGCCCTGGAGAGGCTCCGGAGGAAGAGACTTCTCCTGGGGAGGCAGCGGAGGCGGCGGGAATTTCCTGTGATCTCCGTGCTCGGATACACAAACTGCGGTGAGGAGTGGCCCCTCCCTGGGCCTGGGCTGCTGTATTTTAGGAGAATCCACTTGTAAACCCGTCAAGATAGAGCCCGTCTACACCTTCACCCCTGTCTACACGGACAGCCGTCCACCCCACAGACATGCTGCTCCCACCCCATCTACACCCTCACTTGTCTACATGGACAGCCACCCGCCCCACAACATGCTGCTCCCACCCAACACCATCAGCACCCTCATCTACATGGTTGCCTCCCCCCTCACATACATCACCCCATCTACACCCTCACTTTTGTCTACACCCACCTCACAGACACGTCACCCCGGTCTCCACCCTCACCACCGTCCACACAGGCCGTGCCCCGCGCCTACCCCTTATCCAGGAGGCCTGCATGGTGCCGTCTGTGTCTACACAGCCACACACAGCACCCAACGGCCCTGCAGAGACCTCTGAGCTCAGAGACCCTCCGAGTGCCCGGCTCACTCCCCGGAGGCCTGTGGTCAGATGTGTACAGTCCCTCAGGTCCACCATGGACAGTGGGGGATGCCAGGGGCCTGAGACACATCACCCCCTTGTGACTGACTTGCAGGAAAAACCACGCTGATCAAGGCCCTGACAGGGGACGCCGCAGTCCAGCCTCGGGACCAGCTGTTTGCAACGCTGGACGTCACGGCCCACGCGGGGTCGCTGCCCTCCCGCTTGACAGTCATCTACATGGACACCATTGGGTTCCTCTCCCAGCTGCCCCACAGCCTCATTGAGTCCTTCTCTGCCACCCTGGAGGATGTGGCCCACTCGGTGAGCAGGGAGGGGCTGGGGCTCAGGGACCTCAAATGACAGCAAAGGGGAACTGGTCCCTCCAGCATGACACCGTAGGGCCAGGTCCCTCAGTACAACACAGCGGGGGCAGGTGCCTCAATCTGACACCACAGGGCCAGGTCCCTCACTACAACACAGCGGGAGCAGGACCACTGGGGACTCCTTCCACTGTGGGCCAGCTTTGTCGTCTTCGTCCCTTAGGACACAGGGACTCCATGGGGGCAGCTCCACCCCATTCTGGGTGAGTGGTGCCCTTGGGGCCTGTCCTCAGTCTGGAGGATCCTCCCTGGTGGGGCTGGGCACCACGGACCCCGAGCACTCTGACCACCTGGCCCGTCTGGTCCCAGGACCTGCTCGTCCACGTGAGAGATGTGAGCCACCCTGACACCGAGCAGCAGAAGGCCAGCGTCCTGTCGGCCCTGCGGGGCCTGCGCCTGCCGGCTGCGCTCCTGGACTCCATGGTGGAGGTGCACAACAAGGTGGACCTGGTGCCCGGGTGAGTGTGCGCCCGGCCGCCTGCTGCCCTCACCCACCGGACCCTGCCCCACAGCAGACTCCGGGTGCCCCTGGAGATGAGGACAGGCTGTCCTGCTGGTGACGGTGAACACATTCTCGGAGTTCCCGCTCCTGCTTTCAGAGTGCCCTCCCCAACCTGCAGCGGGTCAACCCAGGGTTACCGACACCTGGCAGAGCGGCATGTTTGACCCCTTCCCCGCTTGCCCGTATCTCAGCCCAACCTCAGCTCAGCCTTTCTCTCCCCATCCCTTGCTCTCAGCCTCTGGCAGGGCCATGTCCTCACCTGGACAAACAGAGGCCATAACAGTGGGGCTGGGGGCAGGGCCCCTTGCCCAGGGCCCCCTCACTGAGCGGGGTCTGCCGGCACCCCGACAGGCACAGCCCCGTGGGACCACACGCTGTGGCCGTGTCCGCCCTCCTGGGGCTCGGGCTGGAGGAGCTGAAGGCCAAGCTGGAGGACGCGGTTCTGAGAGCCACGGGGAGACGGGCCCTCACCCTCCGCGTGCAGCTGGCGGGGGCGCAGCTGAGGTGCGTGGGGGGGCTTGGCAGGAGGGGGTGGGGAGGGAATCACTGTGTAGGGCGGGCCCTCTGCGGGGGCGGGTAAGGCGGCTCCACAGGGACACCAGGATGCCGAGCAGCTGTGTCACCTGCAGGGAATCTGAGTTAATCCTGTGGTGAGCTCCTGCCAGGTGTCCGGCACACTTGTCCACACTGGGGGTGTCGCGATGCCCTCGCCGAGAAATGAGACGCCTCGGTGGGGCTCCCGGACTCTGTTGGGGTCACCCCTTCACACCAAACGTGCCTTCCTCCCAGCTGGCTGCACAGGGAGGCCACAGTGCAGGCGCTGGACGTGATGCCCGAGGCCGGGGTGGCCGACGTCAAGGTTATCATCAGCAACTCTGCTTACGGCAAGTTCAGGAAGCTATTTCCAGAGTGAAAGGATGGCCCAGGCCTGGGGCTGCAGCGTCTCAGCCTCAGAGGGAAGCAGGCACCTGGGGGGCCTCCCTCCTCTGCCCTGTCAGCCTTGGCTCAGGGGTCGGTGTGGATGGGGCTCTGAGCAGTTACAGTTGACTGTCGCAGCGTCTGGAGGCTGATTTCCCTCCCGGGATGACTGAGCCACCAGGAAGCTTTGCCATGTTTGCGAAGCAGCCTTCTGTTGCACCAGCCCCCTGCAGAGGCCCCGCAAAACGTGGCCGTGAGGGAGGTGACACAGGTTCCCTGACCCCTGTGCCCACCGTTCGCAGCCGCCGGGCCTTGCACTTCCCCACGGCAGCGAGCGGCAGGGGTGTGGTTAAGGTTCCCAGCCACCCCGCGGAGGAGACAGGAGGAACCCCTCGTCACAGGGCCTGGCAGACAGAGCCCACCACACACACACGCCCACACCCATGTCAGTCGTCTTTACCCGAAGCACAAGCACGTCAGGCATCTTCTCGAACAAGCAGGAAGCTGCGTCGCGGAGCCAACCCCACAGAGACGGGAGGCAGGGCGCCCCCTGTGCCCCCGATGCTGGCTTAGCAAAGAGCCCCCTGGGCCCCCAGACAGACACCCCCGGCATGCAGACAGGCCGGGGGTCCTTCAGCTTTTAAAGAGGCTCACACCTCGGGGCGATGGGAGGGTGTACAGTTGCAAGCCTCTAAAGGGAAAGCCAGTGAGAGGGATCCCTTCCCTTTGGGCTCCAGGAAAAGTTTTGTCTTTTTCCTTCCATTTCTATTCGTCATTATGGGGTGTTCCCTGCGTTGTCCCAGAGTTTCAGCATAACTGGAAGTAAATCTCTACCCGTCTTCTGAGCATGCGAATCCGGGGTGTGTGTGTGAGCTTTCCTCGTTTTCTGAGACTCGGTTACACACACGGCCCTGCAGGCCCCTCCCTCGGTGGATCCCAAACCTCCCTGCCTGGCTTCTGTGACTGCTGTCCTGTGGGACTTTGGCCTGGGAGCGGGTAGCAGACAGAGTGGTTTCTCCAACAACGTCCACGTCCGGATCCCCAGGACGTGTGAGCGTGCGACCTTATGTGACCAGGGGACCACGGAGCGCCCCCATCCCCCAGGGAGCCCACCTCGTCACACGTGGCCTCTTAAGCAGGAGGCAGAAGTCAGGTCGGGGCTGGTGTGAGGGCAGCACCAGAGGCTGGAGTCAGGAAACGGCTTTGCTGAGATGCTGGCTGTGAAGACGCAGGAAGAGGCCGTGAACCCAGGAATTCCGGGGCTCAAGGGCTGGGAAAGGGAGGAAACGGGCCTCCCTGGAGCCTCTGGGATGACCAGCCCTGCCCATCCTGACCGTCACCCGGGGACGATATCGGACTCATACCTGCAGAACAGAGAACTCATCTGTGCCGTTGGAAGCTGCCATCTGTGGGCGCCTTGGCACCATCTGCAGGGCCACCTACGTGGGGACCCCCACCCCCATGGGGTCCTGGGGTGCAGGACAGGACAAGAGCCCCCATGAACCCACATGTGTAGGACGGCCTCCCCGTTCTGCTCGAGAGGAGTAGGCTCCAGCAATCGCAAAACTAGGGGTGGGTCCCACAGCCCACCTGTGCTGCGTGGTTGGGAGGGGTGGGAGCTGGCCAGGGTAAGGGACCAGTCAGCCAGGGCCTCACAGCACCCGCTCCACTGGCCTGTCCCCTACATTCGGCTCAGTCCCTGGGGAACTCGCTCCTGGGGGATCTCCGAGCCAGAGGGGGCTTTGCAGAGACCCTGGTGGGCGGGGAGCATCCTGCCTGGGCCAAGCCCCCAGGCTCCCGGGTCCCAGCCCAGTCGTCTGCCAGGCTGTGTCCGCCCTGGGTGTGCCCATATGTCCCCAGGGGCTCCCTCAGCATCCTCACGGTCAGGGTTCCTGTGTGCTTGGCCGCCCACTTCCTCCCAGGTCCAGCCTACAATCTCAAGTCAGGTCCACCCCCTCAATTCCTCCCTGTCTGCCAGGCACAAGGAAGGACTGTGGGGGTCAATTCTGGCCTCTGGTCGCCCTCTCTCTCTTCCTGGTCCCCCTCCACTCCCTGAAGCCCCGCCCCAAGGACTTAAGGGCGCAGAACTCAGCCCAGGGCTGCCTCAGGCACAGGTGAGCCGACCACAGAGCCAGACACCCACTGTGGGAGCTTAGCAAGTAGACCCCAACGAGGAGGACAAAGCAAGGGTCTCACGGGGCCTGGGACGGAGGGCCGCGGTCTCACGGGGAAGAGGCCCTCAGGGGTCCAAGGAGAGGGTTGGGGGTCTCAGGGAAGAGGCAGGGGTCTCAAGGGCCCCAGGAGAGGGTTCAGGCTTGCCTAGGGTGAGAACAGGAACACGACCACCCCCACCCCATGCCCAGACTCTCCTAAGACCCTCCTTCCACTGCCAGCGTCCCCTCCCGGTGGAGGTCCACTGCCTGGAGGTGCCCAGGGCTGTGAGAACAGGACGGTCAGGGGGCTGTCATCACAAGAAGGGGGTCTGGGCGGGGCAGCCCCCAGCAGTGCCCCCACTGCATCCGATGTGGGATGGCAGAAAGATGGTTTTGAGAGCCAACAGCCTCCATCGCGCTGGCCAGTGGGTTATTCACTTTTTCAGCAGCTGTATTCAGGGCAACACCACCACGCTGGCTGTGAACAGTGAACGCGGGGCCAGCTCTGCTTCCTGGGCCGGCAGCCCCAGCGCACAGCCTCGAGGCCGCCCCGCCAGGAACATCCTCCTGCGGGAA
>NW_022589025.1:0-7342 GCF_009834535.1 Camelus ferus | reverse complement strand
GGTTGAAGTTCCCTGCAGTTTCACTGTAAAACCGAGTTGAGTTTTTTGCCTCCCCATATATATGTATGGATGTTATGTTGCAACTGAAAAGAAACTTGTTTCCCAACAAGCTAGGTGAAGGACGGCTTTCACACACACTATCTCTCTGAAATGAGCATGTTAGAGACTTTCGTTCATCTAGCACAAAGGGAACGGGTTGCAGGGGAATTTTACTCTGTTTCTCAGTCTGTTTCCTAGTGCCGGTTTAGTTCCTGCAGTTTTTCACTGTAAACCGAGTTGGAGCTTGTGTCCCCATATATTATATAAGGAGTGTAGTCGGCAATAAAAGAACTTTGTGTTCCCAACAAGCTAGGTGAAGGACGGCTTACACACACACTTTCTCTCATAACTGAGCATGTGGAGATACTTTCGTTCATCTAGCACAACTGATCGGGTTTGCAGGAGAAACTTTTACTCTGGTTTTCAGTCTGTTTCCTAGTGCCGGTTTGAAGTTCCTGCAGTTTTCACAGTAAAACCGAGTTGGAGCTTGTGCCTTCCCATATATATGTATGGAGTGTAGTTGGCAACTGAAAAGAAACTTTGTGTTCCCAACAAGCTAGTTGAAGGACGGCTTTCACACACAATTACCTCTCAAAACTGAGCATGTGGAGAGACGTTTCGTTCATTTAGCACAATGGGAACTTTTGCAGGAAAACTTTTTACTCTGGTTTCTCAGTCTGTTTCCTAGTGCCGGTTTGAAGTTCTGCAGTTTTCACTGTAAAACCGAGTTGGAGCTAGTGCCTCCCCATATATATGTATGGAGTGGAGTTGGCAACTGAAAAGAACTTTGTGTTCCCACAAGCTAGGTGAAGGACGGCTTTCACACAAACTTATCTCTCAGAACTGAGCATGTGGAGAGACGTTCGTTCATCTAGCACAAAGGGAACGGGTTGCAGGAGAAACTTTTACTCTGGTTCTCAGTCTGTTTCCTAGTGCCGGTTTGAAGTTCCTGCGTTTTCACTGTAAACCGGTTGGAGCTTGTGCCTCCCCATATATATGTATGGAGTGGAGTTGCAACTGAAAAGAAACTTTGTGTTCCCAACAAGCTAGGTGAAGGACGGCTTTCACACACACTTCTCTCTCAGAACTGAGCATGTGGAGAGACGTTCGTTCATCTAGCACAAAGGGAACGGGTTGCAGGAGAACTTTTACTCTGGTTTCTCAGTCTGTTTCCTAGTGCCGGTTTGAAGTTCCTGCAGTTTTCACTGTAAAACCGAGTTGGAGCTAGTGCCTCCCCATATATATGTATGGAGTGGAGTTGCAACTGAAAAGAAACTTTGTGTTCCCAACAAGCTAGGTGAAGGACGGCTTTCACACACACTTATCTCTCAGAACTGAGCATGTGGAGAGACGTTCGTTCATCTAGCACAAAGGGAACGGGTTGCAGGAGAAACTTTTACTCTGGTTTCTCAGTCTGTTTCCTAGTGCCGGTTTGAAGTTCCTGCAGTTTTCACTGTAAAACCGAGTTGGAGCTTGTGCCTCCCCATATATATGTATGGAGTGGAGTTGGCAACTGAAAAGAAACTTTGTGTTCCCAACAAGCTAGGTGAAGGACGGCTTTCACACACACTTATCTCTCAGAACTGAGCATGTGGAGAGACGTTCGTTCATCTAGCACAAAGGGAACGGGTTGCAGGAGAAACTTTTACTCTGGTTTCTCAGTCTGTTTCCTAGTGCCGGTTTGAAGTTCCTGCAGTTTTCACTGTAAAACCGAGTTGGAGCTTGTGCCTCCCCATATATGTATGGAGTGTAGTTGCAACTGAAAAGAAACTTTGTGTTCCCAACAAGCTAGGTGAAGGACGGCTTTCACACACACTTATCTCTCAGAACTGAGCATGTGGAGAGACTTTCGTTCATCTAGCACAAATGGAACGGGTTGCAGGAGAAACTTTTACTCTGGTTTTCAGTCTGTTTCCTAGTGCCGGTTTGAAGTTCCTGCAGTTTTCACATGTAAAACCGAGTTGAGCTTGTGCCTCCCCATATATATGTATGGAGTGTAGTTGGCAACTTAAAAGAAACTTTGTGTTCCCAACAAGCTAGGTGAAGGACGGCTTTCACACACCAATTACCTCTCAGAACTGAGCATGTGGAGAGACGTTCGTTCATCTAGCACAAGGGAACGGGTTGCAGGAGAAACTTTTACTCTGGTTTCTCAGTCTGTTTCCTAGTGCCGGTTTGAAGTTCCTGCAGTTTTCACTGTAAAACCGAGTTGGAGCTAGTGCCTCCCCATATATATGTATGGAGTGTAGTTGGCAACTGAAAAGAAACTTTGTGTTCCCAACAAGCTAGGTGAAGGACGGCTTTCACACACACTTATCTCTCAGAACTGAGCATGTGGAGAGACGTTCGTTCATCTAGCACAAAGGGAACGGGTTGCAGGAGAAACTTTTACTCTGGTTTCTCAGTCTGTTTCCTAGTGCCGGTTTGAAGTTCCTGCAGTTTTCACTGTAAAACCGAGTTGGAGCTTGTGCCTCCCCATATATATGTATGGAGTGGAGTTGGCAACTGAAAAGAAACTTTGTGTTCCCAACAAGCTAGGTGAAGGACGGCTTTCACACACCACTTATCTCTCAGAAATGAGCATGTGGAGAGACGTTCGTTCATCTAGCACAAAGGGAACGGTTTGCAGGAGAAACTTTTACTCTGGTTTCTCAGTCTGTTTCCTAGTGCCGGTTTGAAGTTCCTGCAGTTTTCACTGTAAAACCGAGTTGGAGCTTGTGCCTCCCCATATATATATATGGAGTGTAGTTGGCAACTGAAAAGAAACTTTGTGTTCCCAACAAGCTAGGTGAAGGACGGCTTTCACACACACTTATCTCTCAGAACTGAGCATGTGGAGAGACGTTCGTTCATCTAGCACAAAGAGATCGGGTTGCAGGAGAAACTTTTACTCTGGTTTCTCAGTCTGTTTCCTAGTGCCGGTTTGAAGTTCCTGCAGTTTTCACTGTAAAACAGATTTGGAGATTGTGCCTACCCATATATATGTATGGAGAGAAGTTGGCAACTGAAAAGAAACTTTGTGTTCCCAACAAGCTAGGTGAAGGACGGCTTTCACACACAATTACCTCTCAGAACTGAGCATGTGGAGAGACGTTCGTTCATCTAGCACAAAGGGAACGGTTTGCAGGAGAAACTTTTTCTCTGGTTCTCTGTCTCTTTCCTCGAGCCGGTTTGAAGTTCCTGCAGTTTTCACTGTAAAACCGAGTTGGAGCTTGTGCCTCCCCATATATATGTATGGAGTGTAGTTGGCAACTGAAAAGAAACTTTGTGTTCCAAACAAGCTAGGTGAAGGACGGCTTTCACACACACTTACCTCTCAGAACTGAGCATGTGGAAGAGACGTTCGTTAATCTAGCACAAAGGAATCGGGTTGCAGGAGAAAACTTTTACTCTGGTTCTCAGTCTGTTTCCTAGTGCCGGTTTGAAGTTCCTGCAGTTTTCACTGTAAAACCGAGTTGGAGATTGTGCCTACCCATATATATGTATGGAGATGAAGTTGGCAACTGAAAAGAAACTTTGTGTTCCCAACAAGCTAGGTGAAGGACGGCTTTCACACACAATTACCTCTCAGAACTGAGCATGTGGAGAGACGTTCGTTCATCTAGCACAAAGGGAACGGTTTGCAGGAGAAACTTTTTCTCTGGTTTCTCTGTCTGTTTCCTCGAGCCGGTTTGAAGTTCCTGCAGTTTTCACTGTAAAACCGAGTTGGAGCTTGTGCCTCCCCATATATATGTATGGAGTGTAGTTGGCAACTGAAAAGAAACTTTGTGTTCCAAACAAGCTAGGTGAAGGACGGCTTTCACACACACTTATCTCTCAGAACTGAGCATGTGGAGAGTCGTTCGTTCATCTAGCCCAAATGGAACGGTTTGCAGGACAAACTTTTACTCTGGTTTCTCAGTCTGTTTCCTAGTGCCGGGTTGAAGTTCCTGCAGTTTACACTGTAAAACCGAGTTGGAGTTTTTCGCCTCCCCATATATATGTATGGAGTGTAGTTGCAACTGAAAAGTAACTTTGTGTTCCCAATAAGCTAGTTGAAGGACGGCTTTCACACACAATTACCTCTCAAAAATGAGCATGTGGAGAGACGTTCGTTCATTTAGCACAATGGGAACGGGTTGCAGGAGAAACTTTTACTCTGGTTTCTCAGTCTGTTTCCTAGTGCCGGTTTGAAGTTCCTGCAATTTTCTCTGTAAAACCGAGTTGGAGCTAGTGCCTCCCCATATATATGTATGGAGTGTAGTTGGCAACTGAAAAGAAACTTTGTGTTCCCAACAAGCTAGGTGAAGGACGGCTTTCACACACAATTACCTCTCAGAACTGAGCATGTGGAGAGACGTTCGTTCATCTAGCACAAAGGGAACGGGTTGCAGGAGAAACTTTTACAGTGGTTTCTCACTCTGTTTCCTAGTGCCGGTTTGAAGTTCCTACAGTTTTCACTGTAAAACCGAGTTGGAGCTTGTGCGTCCCAATATATATGTATGTAGTGGAGTTGGCAACTGAAAAGAAACTTTGTGTTCCCAACAAGCTAGGTGAAGGACGGCTTTCACACACACTTATCTCTCAGAACTTAGCATGTGGAGGGACGTTCGTTCATCTAGCACAAAGGAAACGGATTGCAGGAGATTATTTTACTCTGGTTTCTCAGTCTGTTTCCTTGTTCCGGTTGAAGTTCCTGCAGTTTTCACTGTAAAACCGAGTTGGAGCTTGTGCCTCCCGATATATATGTATGGAGTGTAGTTGGCAACTGAAAAGAAACTTGTGTTCCCAACAAGCTAGGTGAAGTACGGCATTCACACACACTTATCTCTCCGAACTGAGCATGTGGAGAGACGTTCGTTCATCTAGCACAAAGGGAACGTTTTGCAGGAGAAACTTTTTCTCTGGTTTCTCTGTCTGTTTCCTCGAGCCGGTTTGAAGTTCCTGCAGTTTTCACTGTAAATCCGAGATGGAGCTTGTGCCTCCCCATATATATGTATGGAGTGTAGTTGGCAACTGAAAAGAAACTTTGTGTTCCAAACAAGCTAGGTGAAGGACGGCTTTCACACACACTTATCTCTCAGAACTGAGCATGTGGAGAGTCGTTCGTTCATCTAGCCCAAATGGAACGGTTTGCAGGACAAACTTTTACTCTGGTTTCTCAGTCTGTTTCCTAGTGCCGGGTTGAAGTTCCTGCAGTTTACACTGTAAAACCGAGTTGGAGTTTTTGCCTCCCCATATATATGTATGGAGTGTAGTTGCAACTGAAAAGAAACTTTGTGTTCCCAATAAGCTAGGTGAAGGACGGCTTTCACACACACTTCTCTCTCCGAACTGAGCATGTGGAGAGACGTTCGTTCATCTAGCACAAATGGAACGGTTTGCAGGAGAAATTTTACTCTGGTTTCTCAGTCTGTTTCCTAGTGCCGGTTTGAAGTTCCTGCAAATTTCACTGTAAAACCGACTTAGAGTTTGTGCCTCCCCATATATATGTATGGAGTGGAGTTGGCATCTGAAAAGAAACTTTGTGTTCCCAACAAGGTAGGTGAAGGACGGCTTTCACACACAATTATCTCTCAGAACTGAGCATGTTTAGAGACTTTCGTTCATCTAGCACAAAGGGAACGGGTTGCAGGAGAAACTTTTACTCTGGTTTATCAGTCTGTTTCCTAGGGCCTGTTTGAAGTTCCTGCAGTTTTCACTGTAAAACCGAGTTGGAGCTTGTGCCTCCCCATATATATGTATGGAGTGTAGTTGGCAACTGAAAAGAAACTTTGTGTTCCAAACAAGCTAGGTGAAGGACGGCTTTCACACACACTTATCTCTCAGAACTGAGCATGTGGAGAGTCGTTCGTTCATCTAGCCCAAATGGAACGGTTTGCAGGACAAACTTTTACTCTGGTTTCTCAGTCTGTTTCCTAGTGCCGGGTTGAAGTTCCTGCAGTTTACACTGTAAAACCGAGTTGGAGTTTTTGCCTCCCCATATATATGTATGGAGTGTAGTTGCAACTGAAAAGAAACTTTGTGTTCCCAATAAGCTAGTTGAAGGACGGGTTTCACACACAATTACCTCTCAAAACTGAGCATGTGGAGAGACGTTCGTTCATTTAGCACAATGGGAACGGGTTGCAGGAGAAACTTTTACTCTGGTTTCTCAGTCTGTTTCCTAGTGCCGGTTTGAAGTTCCTGCAGTTTTCTCTGTAAAACCGAGTTGGAGCTAGTGCCTCCCCATATATATGTATGGAGTGTAGTTGGCAACTGAAAAGAAACTTTGTGTTCCCAACAAGCTAGGTGAAGGACGGCTTTCACACACAATTACCTCTCAGAACTGAGCATGTGGAGAGACGTTCGTTCATCTAGCACAAAGGGACGGGTTGCAGGAGAAACTTTTACAGTGGTTTCTCACTCTGTTTCCTGTGCCGGTTTTGAAGTTCCTACAGTTTTTCACTGTAAAACCGAGTTGGAGCTTGTGCGTCCCAATATATATGTATGTAGTGGAGTTGGCAACTGAAAAGAAACTTTGTGTTCCCACAAGCTAGGTGAAGGACGGCTTTCACACACACTTATCTCTCAGAACTTAGCATGTGGAGGGACGTTCGTTCATCTAGCACAAAGGAAACGGATTGCAGGAGATTATTTTACTCTGGATTCTCAGTCTGTTTCCTTTTTCCGGTTGAAGTTCCTGCAGTTTTCACTGTAAAACCGAGTTGGAGCTTGTGCCTCCCGATATATATGTATGGAGTGTAGCTGGCAACTGAAAAGAAACTTTGTGTTCCCAACAAGCTAGGTGAAGTACGGCATTCACACACACTTATCTCTCCGAACTGAGCATGTGGAGAGACGTTCGTTCATCTAGCACAAAGGGAACGTTTTGCAGGGGAAACTTTTTCTCTGGTTTCTCTGTCTGTTTCCTCGAGCCGGTTTGAAGTTCCTGCAGTTTTCACTGTAAAACCGAGTTGGAGCTGTGCCTCCCTATATATGTATGGAGTGTAGTTGGCAACTGAAAAGAAACTTTGTTCCAAACAAGCTAGTGAAGGACGCTTTCACACACACTTTTCTCAGAACTGAGCAGTGGAGAGTCGTACGTTCATCTAGCCAAATGGAACGGTTTGCAGGACAAACTTTTACTCTGGTTTCTCAGTCTGTTTCCTAGTGCCGGGTTGAAACTTCCTGCAGTTTACACTGTAAAACCGAGTTGGAGTTTTTGCCTCCCCATATATAGTATGGAGTTAGTTGCAAACTGAAAAGAAACTTCGTGTTCCCAATAAGCTAGGTGAAGGACGGCTTTCACACACACTTCTCTCTTCGAACTGAGCATGTGGAG
>NW_022589024.1:0-7347 GCF_009834535.1 Camelus ferus | reverse complement strand
CAGCACCCGTTCCTAAGTGCCAAATGAACGAATGTCTCTCCACATGCTCAGTTCTGAGAGATAACTGTGTGTGAAAGCCGTCCTTCAACTAGATTGTTGTTAACACAAAGTTCCTTTTCAGTTGCAGACTACACTCCATACATATATATGGGGAGGTAGAAGCACCAACACGGTTTTACAGTGAAAACTGCAGGAACTTCAAACAGGCAGTAGGAAACAGACTGAGAATCTAGAGTAAAAGTTTCCCCTGCAACCCGTTCCCTTTATGCTAGATGAACGAACGTCTCTCCACATGCTCAGTTCTGAGAGATAAGTGTGTATGAAAGCCGTCCTTCACCTAGATTGTTGGGAACACAAAGTTCCTTTAGTTTGCAAACTATACTCCATACATATATATGGGGAGTTACTAGCTCCAACTCGTTTTTACAGTGAAAACTGCAGGAACTTCAAACCGGCACTAGGAAACACACTGAGAAAGTAGAGTTAAAGTTTCTCCTGCAATCCGTTCACTTTGTGCTAGATGAACGAACGTCTCTCCACATGCTCAGTTCTGGGATATAAGTGTGTGTGAAAGCCGTCCTTCAACAAGATTGTTGGGAACACAAAGTTCCTTTTCAGTTGCAAATTACACTCCATACATATATGTTGGTAGGTACTAGCTCCAACTCGGTTTTACAGTGAAAACTGCAGGAAGTTCAAACCGGCACTAGGAAACACACTGAGAAACTAGAGTAAAATTTCTCCTGCAAACCGTTCCCTTTGTGCGAGAAGAACGATCGTCTCTCCACATGCTCAGTTCTGAGAGAAATGTGTGTGTGATAGCCGACCTTCACCTAGATTGTTGAGAACACTAAGTTCCTTTTCAGTTGCAAACTACACTCCATACAAATATATGGGGAATTACAAGCACCAAGTCGGTTTTACAGCGAAAACTGCAGGAACTTCAAACCGGCACTAGGAAACAGACTGAGAAACCAGAGTAAAAATTCTCCTGCAAACCGTTCCATTTGTGCTATATGAACGAACGTCTCTCCACATGCTCAGTTCTGACAGATAAGTGTGTGTGAAAGCCATCCTTCAACTAGAATGTTGGGAACACAAAGTTACTTTTCAGTTGCAAACTACACTCCATACATATATATGGGGAGATACTAGCTCCAACTCGGTTTTACAGTGAAAACTGCAGGAAATTCAAACCTGCACTAGGAAACACACTGAGAAACTAGAGTAAAAGTTTCCCCTGCAAACCGTTCCCTTTGGGCTAGATGAACGAACGTCTCTCCAAATGCTCAGTTCTGAGAGATAATTGTGTGAGAAAGCCGTCCTTCACCTAGATTGTTGGGAACACAAAGTTCCTTTTCAGTTGCAAACTACAATCCATACATATATATGGGGAGGTACTAGCACCAACTCGGTTTTACAGTGAAAACTGCAGGAACTTCAAACCGGCAGTAGGAAACACACTGAGAAAATAGAGTAAAAGTTTCCAGTGCAAACCGTTCCCTTTGTGCTAGATGAACGAACGACTCTCCACATGCTCAGTTCTGAGAGATAAGTGTGTGTGAAAGCCATCCTTCACCTAGATTGTTGGGAACACAAAGTTCCTTTTCAGTTGCAAACTACACTCCATACATATATATGGGGAGGTACTAGCTCCAACACTCGGTTTTACAGTGAAAACTGCAGGAACTTCAAACCGGCACTAGGAAACACACTGAGAAACTAGAGTAAAAGTTTCTCCTTGCAACCCGTTCCCTTTGGTGCTAGATGAACGTAACGTCCTCTCCACATGCTCATTTCTGAGAGATAATTGTGTGTGAAAGCCGCCTTCAAATAGATTGTTGGGAACACAAAGTTCCTTTTCAGTTTGCAAACTACACTCCATACATATATATGGGGAGGGTACTACTCCAACTCGGTTTTACAGTGAAAACTGCAGGAACTTCAACCGGCACTAGGAAACACACTGAGAAACTAGAGTAAAATTTTCCCCTGCAACCCGTTCCCTTTGTGCTAGATGACCGAACGTCTCTCCACATTCTCAGTTCTGAGAGATAAGTGTGTGTGAAAGCCGTCCTTCACACTAGATGTTGGGAACACAAGTTCCTTTTCAGTTGCAAACTACACTCCATACATATATATGGGGAGTACTAGCTCCAACTCGTGTTTTACAGTGAAAACTGCAGGAACTTCAAACCGGCACTAGGAAACACACTGAGAAACTAGAGTAAAAGTTTCTCCTGCAACCCTATCCCTTGTGCTAGATGAACGAACGTCTCTCCACATGCTCAGTTCTGAGAGATAGTGTTGTGAAAGCCGTCCTTCACCTAGATGGTTGGGAACACAAAAGTTCCTTTACGTTGCAAACTACAACTCCATACATATATATGGGGAGGTCCAAGCCTCCAACTCGGTTTTACAGTGGAAAAACTGCAGGAACTTCATACACGGCACTAGGAAACACACTGAGAAACTAGAGTAAATAGTTTCCCCTGCAAACCCGTTCCCATTTCTGCTTAGATGAACGTTACAGTCTCTCCACATGCTCAAGTTCTGAGAGATAAGGGTGTGTGAAAAGCCGACTTCAACTAGATTTGTTGGGACACAAAGTTTCCTTTTCAGTTGCAAAATACACTCCATACATATATATGGGAAGGTACTAAGCTCCAACTCGGTTTTACAGTTGAAAACTGCAGGAACTTCAAACCGGCACTAGGAAACACACTGAGAAACTAGAGTAAAAGTTTCCCCTGCAACCCGTTCCCTTTGTGCGAGATAGAACGAAAGTCTCTCCACATGCTCAGTTCTGAGAGATAAGTGTGTGTGAAAGCCGTCCTTCACCGAGATTGTTGGAACACAAAGTTCCTTTTCAGTTGCAACTACACTCCATACAATATTATGGGGAGGTACTAGCTCCAACTCGGTTTTACAGTGCAAAACTGCAGGAACTTCCAAACGGCACTAGGAAACACACTGAGAAACTAGAGTAAAAGTTTCTCCTGCAACCCGTTCCCTTTGTGCTAGATGAACGAACGTCTCTCCACATGCTCAGTTCTGAGAGATAAGTGTGTGTGAAAGCCGTCCTTCAACTAGATTTTGTTGGGAACACAAGTTCCTTTTCACGTTGCAAACTACACTCCATACATATATATGGGGAGGTACTAGCTCCAACTCGGTTTTACAGTGAAAACTGCAGGAACTTCAAACCGGCACTAGGAAACACACTGAGAAACTAGAGTAAAAGTTTCCCCTGCAACCCGTTCCCTTTGTGCTAGATGAACGAACGTCTCTCCACATGCTGAGTTCTCAGAGTTAAGTTGGTGTGAAAGCCGTACTTCAAATAGACTGTTGGGAACACAAAGTTCCTTTTCAGTTGCAAACTACACTCCATACATATATATGGGGTGGTACAAGCTCCAAGTCGGATTTTACAGTGAAAACTGCAGGAACTTCAAACTGGCACAAGGAAACATACTGAGAGACCAGAGTAAAAGTTTCCCCAGCACCCGTTCCCTAAGTGCTAGATGAACGAACGTCTCTCCACATGCTCAGTTCTGAGAGATAACTGTGTGTGAAAGCCGTCCTTCAACTAGATTGTTGGGAACACAAAGTTCCTTTTCAGTTACAGACTACACTCCATACATATATATGGGGATGTAGAAGCACCAACACGGTTTTACAGTGAAAACTGCAGGAACTTCAAACAGGCAGTAGGAAACAGACTGAGAATACTAGAGTAAAAGTTTCCCCTGCAACACGTTCCCTTTGTGCTAGGTGAACGAACGTCTCTCCACATGCTCAGTTCTGAGAGATAAGTGTGTGTGAAAGCCGTCCTTCAACTAGATTGTTGGGAACACAAAGTTCACTTTCAGTTTGCAAACTACACTCCATACATATATATGGGGAGGTACTAGCTCCAACTCGGTTTTACAGTGAAAACTGCAGGAACTTCAAACCGGCACTAGGAAACACACTGAGAAAACTAGAGTAAAAGTTTCCCTGCAACCCGTTCCCTTTGTGCTAGATGAACGAACGTCTCTCCACATGCTCAGTTCTGAGAGATAAGTGTGTATGAAAGCCGTCCTTCACCTAGATTGTTGGGAACACAAAGTTCCTTTAGTTTGCAAACTATACTCCATACATATATATGGGGAGGTACTAGCTCCAACTCGGTTTTACAGTGAAAACTGCAGGAACTTCAAACCGGCACTAGGAAACACACTGAGAAACTAGAGTAAAAGTTTCTCCTGCAACCCGTTCCCTTTGTGCTAGATGAACGAACGTCTCTCCACATGCTCAGTTCTGAGAGATAAGTGTGTGTGAAAGCCGTCCTTCAACTAGATTGTTGGGAACACAAAGTTCCTTTTCAGTTGCAAACTACATTCCATACATATATATGGGGAGGTACTAGCTCCAACTCGGTTTTACAGTGAAAACTGCAGGAACTTCAAACCGGCACTAGGAAACACACTGAGAAACTAGAGTAAAAGTTTCTCCTATGCCAACCCGTTCCCTTTGTAGCTAGATGAACGAACGTCTCTCCACATGCTCAGTTCTGAGACGATAAGTGTTGGTGATAAGCCGATCCTTCACCTAGATATGTTGAGAACACACTAAGTTCCTTTCAGTAGCAAACTACAACTCCATACATATATATGGGAGGTAGTACTAGCATCCAACTCGGATTTTACAGTGAAAACTGCAGGAACTTCAAACCGGAAATAGGAAAATACACTGAGAAACTAGATGTAAAAAGTTTTCTCCCTGCAAACCGTTTTCCCTTTGTGCTAGATGAAACGAACAGTTCTCTCCACATGCTCAGTTCTGAGAGATAAGTGTGTGTGAAAGCCGTCCTTCAACTAGATTGTTGGAACACAAAGTTCCTTTTCAGTTGCAAACTACACTCCATACATATATATGGGGAGGTACTAGCTCCAACTCGGTTTTACAGTGAAAACTGCAGGAACTTCAAACCGGCACTAGGAAACACACTGAGAAACTAGAGTAAAAGTTTCTCCTCCTGCAACCCGTTCCTTTGTGCTAGATGAACGAACGTCTCTCCACAATGCTCAGTTCTGAGAGATAGTGTGTCTGTGAAAGCCGTCCTTCCACTAGATTGTTGGGAACACAAAGTTCCTCTTTCAGTTGCAAACTACACTCCATACATATATATGGGGAGGTAACTAGCTCCAACTCGGTTTTACAGTGAAAACTGCAGGAACTTCAAACCGGCACTAGGAAACACACTGAGAAACGAGAGTAAAAGTTTCTCCTGCAAACCCGTTCCCTTTGTGCTAGATGAAGACGAACGTCTCTCCACATGCTCAGTTCTCGAGAGAATAAGGTGTGTGTGATAGCCGCCTTCAACTAGATTGTTGAGAACACAAAGTTCCTTTTCAGTTGCAAACTACACTCCATACATATATATGGTGAGGTACTAGCTCCAACTCGGTTTTACAGTTGAAAACTGCAGGAACTTCAAACGGGCACTAGGAAACACACTGAGAAACTAGAGTAAAAGTTTCTCCCTTGCAACCCGTTCCCAGTTTGTGCTAGATGGAACGAACGTCTCATCCACTATGCTCAGTTCTGAGAGATATAAGTGTGTGTGAAAGCCGTCCTTCAACTAGATGTTTGGGAACACAAAGTTCCTTTTCAGTTGCAACTACATCCATACAATATATGGGGAGGTTATAGCTCCAACTCGGGTTTTACAGTGGAAAACTGCAGGAACTTCACACCGGCACTTGGAAACACACTGAGAACTAGAGTAAATTTCCCCTGCAACCGATTCCCTTTGCGCTAGATGAACGAACTCTCTCCACATGCTCATTTCTGAGAGATAAGTGTGTGAGAAAGCCGTCCTTCACCTAGATTGTTGGGATCACAAAGTTCCTTTTCAGTTGCAAACTACAATCCATACACATATATGGGGAGGTACTAGCACCAACTCGGTTTTACAGTGAAAACTGCAGGAACTTCAAACCGGCACAAGGAAACAGACTGAGAAACAAGAGTAAAAATTCTCCTGCAAACCGTTCCCTTTGTGCTAGATGAACGAACGTCTTTCCACATGCTCAGTTCTGAGAGATACATGTGTGTGAATGCCGACATTCAAATAGATTGTTTGGAACACAAATTTCCTTTTCAGTTGCAAACTACACTCCATACATATATATGGGGAGGTATTAGTTCCAACTCGGTTTTACACTGAAAACTGCAGGAACTTCACACCGGCACTAGGAAACAAACTGAGAAACTGGAGTAAAATTTCCCCTGTAACCCGTTCCATTTGTGCTAGATGAACGAACGTCTCTCCACATGCACAGTTCTGAGAGATAAGTGTGTGTGAAAGCCGTCCTTCAACTAGATTGTTGGGAACACAAAGTTCCTTTTCAGTTGCAAACTACACTCCATACATATATATGGGGAGGTACTAGTTCCAACTCGGTTTTACAGTGAAAACTGCAGAAACTTCACACCGGCACTAGGAAATAAACTGAGAAATTAGAGTAAAGTTTCTCCTGCAACCCGTTCCTTTTGTGCTAGTTGAACGAACGTCTCTCCACATGCTCAGTTCTGAGAGATAAGTGTGTGTGAAAGCCGTCCTTCAACTAGATTGTTGGGAACACAAAGTTCCTTTTCATTTGCAAATTACACTCCATACATATATATGGGGAGGTACTAGCTCCAACTCGATTTTACAGTGAAAACTGCAGGAACTTCAAACTGGCACTAGGAAACACACTGAGAATCTAGAATAAAAGTTTCCCCTGCAACCCGTTCCCTTTGTGCTAGTTGAACGAACGTCTCTCCACATGCTCAGTTCTGAGAGATAAGTGTGTGTGAAAGCCGTCCTTCAACTAGATTGTTGGGAACACAAAGTTCCTTTTCATTTGCAAACTACACTCCATACATATATATGGGGAGGTACTAGCTCCAACTCGGTTTTACAGTGAAAACTGCAGGAACTTCGAACTGGCACTTGGAAACACTCGGAGAAACTAGAGTAATAGTTTCCCCTGCAACCCGTTCCCTTTGTGCTAGATGAACGAAAGTCTCTCCACATGCTCACTTCTGAGAGTTAAGTGTGTGTGAAAGCCGTCCTTCAACTAGATTGTTGGGAACACAAAGTTCCTTTTCATTTGCAAACTACAATCCATACATATATATGGGGTGGTACTAGCTCCAAGTCGGTTTTACAGTGAAAACTGCAGGAACTTCAAACTGGCACTAGGAAACACACTGAGAATCTAGAGAAAAGTTTCTCCTGCAACCCGTTCCATTTGTCCTAGATAAACGAACGTCTCTCCACATGCTCAGTTCTGAGAGATAAGTGTGTGAGAA
>NW_022589023.1:0-7348 GCF_009834535.1 Camelus ferus | reverse complement strand
AAGTTTCTTTTAAGTATCCAACTCCACTCCATACATATATATGGGAAGTACTAGCTCCAACTCGGTTTTACACTGAAAACTGCAGGAACTACAAACCGGCACTAGGAAACAGCTGAGAAACCAGAGTAAAAGTTTCTCCTGCAACCCGTTACCCTTTGTGCTATATGAACGAACGTCTCTCCACATGCTCAGTTTTGAGAGATAGTGTGTGTGAAAGCCGTACTTCAACTAGCTTGTTGGGAACACAAAGTTTTCTTTTTCAGTTGCAAACACCAATCCATACATATAGGGGATGGTACTAGCTCCAACTCGGTTTTTACAGTGAAAAACTGCAGGACTTCAATCAAGCGGCATAGGAAACAGACTGAGAAACCGAGTAAAAGTTTCTCCTGCAAACCCCGTTCCCTTTGTGCTAGAGGACGAACGTCTATCCACATGCTCAGTTCTGAGAGATAAGTGTGTGTGAAGGCCGTCCTTCCACTAGCTTCTGGGAACACAAAGTTCTTTCAGTTGCAAACTCACTCCATACATATATAGGAAGGTACAACTTCCTCCAACTCGGTTTTACAGTGAAAACTGCAGGAACTTCAACGCACTAGGAAAACAGACTGAGAAACCAGAGTAAAAGTTTCTCCTGCAACCCGTTCCTTGTGCTAGATGAACGAACGTCTCTCCACATGCTCGTTCTGAGAGATAAGTGTGTGTGAAAGCCGTCCTTCACCTAGCTTGTTGGGAACACAAAGTTTCTTTTCAGTTGCAAACTCCACTCCATACATAGATATGGGGAGGTACTAGCTCCAACTCGGTTTTACAGTGAAAACTGCAGGAACTTCAAACCGGCACTAGGAAACAGACTAGAAACCAGAGTAAAAGTTTCTCCTGCAACCCGTTCCCTTTGTGCTAGATGAACGAACGTCTCTCCACATGCTCAGTTCTGAGAGATAAGTGTGTGTGAAAGCCGTCCTTCAACTAGCATTGTTGGGAACACAAAGTTTCTTTTCAGTTGCTAACTCCACTCCATACATATATATGGGAAGATACTAGCTCCAACTCGGTTTTACAGTGAAAACTGCAGGAACTTCAAACCGGCACTAGGAAACAGACTGAGAACCAGAGTAAAAGTTTCTCCTGCAACCCGTTCCCTTTGTGCTAGATGAACGAACGTCTCTCCACATGCTCAGTTCTGAGAGATAAGTGTGTGTGAAAGCCGTCCTTCAACTAGCTTGTTGGGAACACAAAGTTTCTTTTCAGTTGTCAAACTCCACTCAATACATATATATGGGGAAGGTACAAGCTCCAACTCGGTTTTACAGTGTAAACTGCAGGAACTATCAAACAGGCACTAGGAAACAGACTGAGAAACCAGAGTAAAAGTTTCTCCTGCAAACCGTTCCCTTTGTGCTAGATGAACGAACGTCTATCCACATGCTCAGTTCTGAGAGATAAGTGTGTGTGAAAGCCGTCCTTCACCTAGCTTGTTGGGAACACAAAGTTTCTTTTCAGTTGCAAACTCCACTCCATACATATATATGGGGAAGGATACTAGCTCCAACTCGGTTTTACAGTGAAAACTGCAGGAACTTCAAACCGGCACTAGGAAACAGACTGAGAACCAGAGTAAAAGTTTCTCCTGCAAACCGTTCCCTTTGTGCTAGATGAACGAACGTCTCTCCACATGCTCAGTTCTGAGAGATAAGTGTGTGTGAAAGCCGTCCTTCAACTAGCTTGTTGGGAACACAAAGTTTCTTTTAAGTAGCCAACTCCACTCCATACATATATATGGCGAGGCACTAGCTCCAACTCGGTTTTACACTGAAAACTGCAGGAACTTCAAACCGGCACTAGGAAACAGCCTGAGAAACCAGAGTAAAAGTTTCTCCTGCAACCCGTTCCCTTTACGCGAGATGAACGAACGACTGTCCACATGCTCAGGTCTGAGAGATAAGTGTGTGTGAAAGCCGTCCTTCAACTAGCTTGTTGGGAACAAAAAGTTTCTTTTCAGTTGCAAACTCCACTCAATACTTATATATGGGAAGGTACTAGATCCAACTCGGTTTTACAGTGAAAACTGCAGGAACTACAAACCGGCACTAGGAAACAGACTGAGAAAGCAGAGTAAAGGTTTCTCCTGCAACCCGTTACCTTTGTGCTAGATGAACGAACGTCTATCCACATGCTCAGTTTTGAGAGATAAGTGTGTGTGAAAGCCGTCCTTCAACTAGCTTGTTGGGAACACAAAGTTTCTTTTCAGTTGCAAACTCCACTCCATACATATATATGGGAAGATACTAGCTCCAACTCGGTTTTACAGTGAAAACTGCAGGAACATCAATCCGGCACTAGGAAACAGACTGAGAATCCAGAGTAAAAGTTTCTCCTGCAAACCGTTCCCTTTGAGCTAGATGAACGAACGTCTCTCCACATGCTCAGTTTTGAGAGATAAGTGTGTGTGAAAGCCGTCCTTCAACTAGCTTGTTGGGAACACAAAGTTTCTTTTAAGTATCCAACTCCACTCCATACATATATATGGGAAGGTACTAGCTCCAACTCGGTTTTACACTGAAAACTGCAGGAACTACAAACCGGCACTAGGAAACAGCCTGAGAAACCAGAGTAAAAGTTTCTCCTGCAACCCGTTCCCTTTGTGCTATATGAACGAACGTCTCTCCACATGCTCAGTTTTGAGAGATAAGTGTGTGTGAAAGCCGTACTTCAACTAGCTTGTTGGGAACACAAAGTTTCTTTTCAGTTGCAAACATCCACTCCATACATATATATGGGATGGTACTAGCTCCAACTCGGTTTTACAGTGAAAACTGCAGGAACTTCAATCCGGCACTAGGAAACAGACTGAGAAACCAGAGTAAAAGTTTCTCCTGCAACCCGTTCCCTTTGTGCTAGAAGGACGAACGTCTATCCACATGCTCAGTTCTGAGAGATAAGTGTGTGTGAAGGCCGTCCTTCAACTAGCTTCTTGGGAACACAAAGTTTCTTTTCAGTTGCAAACTCCACTCCATACATATATATGGGAAGGTACTAAGCTCCAACTCGGTTTTACAGTGAAAACTGCAGGAACTTCAAACCGGCACTAGGAAACAGACTGAGAAACCAGAGTAAAAGTTTCTCCTGCAACCCGTTCCCTTTGTGCTAGAAGGACGAACGTCTCTCCACATGCTCAGTTCTGAGAGATAAGTGTGTGTGAAAGCCGTCCTTCAACTATCTTCTTGGGAACACAAAGTTTCTTTTCAATTGCAAACTCCACTCCATACATATATATGGGAAGGTACTAGCTCCAACTCGGTTTTACAGTGAAAACTGCAGGAACTTCAAACCGGCACTAGGAAACAGACTGAGAAACCAGAGTAAAAGTTTCTCCTGCAACCCGTTCCCTTTGTGCTAGATGAACGAACGTCTCTCCACATGCTCAGTTCTGAGAGATAAGTGTGTGTGAAAGCCGTCCTTCAACTAGCTTGTTGGGAACACAAAGTTTCTTTTCAGTTGCAAACTCCACTCCATAAATATATATGGGAAGGTACTAGCTCCAACTCGGTTTTACAGTGAAAACTGCAGGAACTTCAAACCGGCACTAGGAAACAGACTGAGAAACCAGAGTAAAAGTTTCTCCTGCAACCCGTTCCCTTTGTGCTAGATGAACGAACGTCTATCCACATGCTCAGTTCTGAGAGATAAGTGTGTGTGAAAGCCGTCCTTCAACTAGCTTGTTGGGAACACAAAGTTTCTTTTCAGTTGTCAAACTCCACTCCATACATATATATGGGAAGGTACAAGCTCCAACTCGGTTTTACAGTGTAAACTGCAGGAACTTCAAACAGGCACTAGGAAACAGACTGAGAAACCAGAGTAAAAGTTTCTCCTGCAACCCGTTCCCTTTGTGCTAGATGAACGAACGTCTATCCACATGCTACTTTCTGAGAGATAAGTGTGTGTGAAAAGCCGTCCTTCACCTAGCTTGTTGGGAACACAAAGTTTCTTTTCAGTTGCAACTCCACTCCATACATATATATGGGGAAGGATACTAGCTCCAACTCGGTTTACAGTGAAAACTGCAGGAACTTCAAACCGGCACTAGGAAACAGACTGAGAACCCAGAGTAAAAGTTTCTACTGCAAACCGTTCCCTTTGAGCTAGATGAACGAACGTCTCTCCACATGCTCAGTTCTGAGAGATAAGTGTGTGTGAAAGCCGTCCTTCAACTAGCTTGTTGGGAACACAAAGTTTCTTTAAGTAGCAAACTCCACTCCATACATATATATGGGCGAGGCACTAGCTCCAACTCGGTTTTACAGTGAAAACTGCAGGAACTTCAAACCGGCACTAGGAAACAGACTGAGAAACCAGAGTAAAAGTTTCTCCTGCAACCCGTTCCCTTTAGTGCTAGATGAACGAACGTCTCTCCACATGCTCAGTTCTGAGAGATAAGTGTGTGTGAAAGCCGTCCTTCAACTAGCTTGTTGGGAACACAAAGTTTCTTTTCAGTTGCAAACTCCACTCCATACTTATATATGGGGACGGTACTAGCTCCAACTCGGTTTTACAGTGAAAACTGCAGGAACTTCAAACCGGCACTAGGAAACAGACTGAGAAACAGAGTAAAGGTTTCTCCTGCAACCCGTTCCCTTTGTGCTAGATGAACGAACGTCTCTCCACATGCTCAGTTCTGAGAGATAAGTGTGTGTGAAAGCCGTCCTTCAACTAGCTTGTTGGGAACACAAAGTTTCTTTTCAGTTGCAAACTCCACTCCATACATATATATGGGAAGATACTAGCTCCAACTCGGTTTTACAGTGAAAACTGCAGGAACTTCAATCCGGCACTAGGAAACAGACTGAGAAACCAGAGTAAAAGTTTCTCCTGCAACCGTTCCCTTTGTGCTAGATGAACGAACGTCTCTCCACATGCTCAGTTCTGAGAGATAAGTGTGTGTGAAAGCCGTCCTTCAACTAGCTTGTTGGGAACACAAAGTTTCTTTTCAGTATGCCAACTCCACTCCATACATATATATGGGAAGGTACTAGCTCCAACTCGGTTTTACACTGAAAACTGCAGGAACTACAAACCGGCACTAGGAAACAGCCTGAGAAACCAGAGTAAAAGTTTCTCCTGCAACCCGTTCCCTTTGTGCTAGATGAACGAACGTCTATCCACATGCTCAGTTTCTGAGAGATAAGTGTGTGTGAAAGCCGTCCTTCAACTAGCTTGTTGGGAACACAAAGTTTCTTTTCAGTTGCAAACTCCACTCCATACATATATATGGGAAGGATACTAGCTCCAACTCGGTTTTACAGTGAAAACTGCAGGAACTATCAATCCGGCACTAGGAAACAGACTGAGAAACCAGAGTAAAAGTTTCTCCTGCAAACCGTTCCCTTTGAGCTAGATGAACGAACGTCTCTCCACATGCTCAGTTCTGAGAGATAAGTGTGTGTGAAAGCCGTCCTTCAACTAGCTTGTTGGGAACACAAAGTTTCTTTTAAGTAGCCAACTCCACTCCATACATATATATGGGAAGGTACTAGCTCCAACTCGGTTTACAGTGAAAACTGCAGGAACTTCAAACCGGCACTAGGAAACAGACTGAGAAACCAGAGTAAAAGTTTCTCCTGCAACCCGTTCCCTTTGTGCTAGATGAACGAACGTCTCTCCACATGCTCAGTTCTGAGAGATAAGTGTGTGTGAAAGCCGTCCTTCACCTAGCTTGTTGGGAACACAAGTTTCTTTTCAGTTGCAAACTCCACTCCATACATATATATGGGATGGTACTAGCTCCAACTCGGTTTTACAGTGAAAACTGCAGGAACTTCAAATACCGGCACTAGGAAACAGACTGAGAACCAGAGTAAAAGTTTCTCCTGCAACCCGTTCCCTTTGTGCTAGATGAACGAAACGTCTATCCACATGCTCAGTTCTGAGAGATAAGTGTGTGTGAAAGCCGTCCTTCACCTAGCTTGTTGGGAACACAAAGTTTCTTTTCAGTTGCAAACTCCACTCCATACATATATATGGGAAGGTACTAGCTCCAACTCGGTTTTACAGTGAAAACTGCAGGAAACTTCAAACCGGCACTAGGAAACAGACTGAGAAACCAGAGTAAATAGTTTCTCCTGCAACCCGTTCCCTTTGTGCTAGATGAACGAACGTCCTCTCCACATGCTCAGTTCTGAGAGATAGTGTGTGTGAAAGCCGTCCTTCACCTAGCTTGTTGGGGAACACAAAGTTTCTTTTCAGTATTGCCAAACTCCACTCCATACATATATATGGGGAGGTACTAGCTCCAACCTCGGTTTACAGTGAAAACTGCAAGGAACTTCAAACGGCCTAGGAAACAGACTGAGAAACCAGAGTAAAAGTTTCTCCTGCAACCCGTTCCCTTTGTGCTAGATGAACGAACGTCTCTCCACATGCTCAGTTCTGAGAGATAAGTGTGTGTGAAAGCCGTCCTTCACCTAGCTTGTTGGGAACACAAAGTTTCTTTTCAGTTGCTAACTCCACTCCATAAATATATATGGGGAGGTACTAGCTCCAACTCGGTTTTACAGTGAAAACTGCAGGAACTTCAATCCGGCACTAGGAAACAGACTGAGAAACCAGAGTAAAAGTTTCTCCTGCAACCCGTTCCCTTTGTGCTAGATGAACGAACGTCTCTCCACATGCTCAGTTCTGAGAGATAAGTGTGTGTGAAAGCCGTCCTTCAACTAGCTTGTGGGAACACAAGTTTCTTTTCAGTTGCAAACTCCACTCATACATATCTATGGGGAAGGTACTAAGCTCCAACTCGGTTTTACAGTGAAACTGCAGGAATACTAAACGGCACTAGGAAACAGACTGAGAAACCAGAGTAAAAGTTTCTCCTGCAACCCGTTCCCTTTGTGCTAGATGAACGAACGTCTATCCACGTGCTCAGTTTTGAGAGATAAGTGTGTGTGAAAACCGTCCTTCAACTAGCTTGTTGGGAACACAAAGTTTCTTCTCAGTTTCCAACTCCACTCCATACATATATATGGGAAGATACTAGCTCCAACTCGGTTTTACAGTGAAAACTGCAGGAACTTCAAACCGGCACTAGGAAACAGACTGAGAAACCAGAGTAAAAGTTTCTCCTGCAAACCTTTCCCTTTGTGCTAGATGAACGAACGTCTATCCATATGCTCAGTTTTGAGAGATAAGTGTGTGTGAAAGCCGTCCTTCAACTAGCTTGTTGGGAACACAAAGTTTCTTTTCAGTTTCTAACTCCACTCCATAAATATATATGGGAAGATACTAGCTCCAACTCGGTTTTACAGTGAAAACTGCAGGAACTTCAATACGGCACTAGGAACAGACTGAGAGA